>NC_039360.1:12176560-12438652 GCF_003573695.1 Papaver somniferum | reverse complement strand
TTTTTTTTTGATCGGTTATAGATGGGTTTGCGTTCGATTGAAGTATAGATGATTCTATAGGGTTTAATTTCAGTTTCCCAGTTATTTGAATTAGAGTTAGGGTTTCTCAGAGGATTGGATTTGAGTTCGGTTTGAGTGCTGACGAAGATGAATAGGTTGGTGATTCAAGTTGATTCTCTAATTAGGGTTTTGCTGAAAAGAAAGGTTATGTGTATGATGTTAGGGTTTGAGTTTGAGATAATAGAAATTGTTCCCCTGGATGTAGTGGTGCTGGTATGTGGATTTGATAATGTCTCAGTGGAGATAACTTGAATTGAAAAGAAATAACATATGGATGAATATGTGTTTGAGACTAGAATTATTGGTGGTGGTGGTCTTAGCTGAAGTTATGGAACTGATAAGGAATGCGTTTTGTAGTTGAGCTGCAGATGATACATAATGAAGGACTAACATGGATTACAGTTAAACAAGTGAATGTCTGGAAATGTTGATGTCATTAGATTTGAGTGTTCTTGAAGACTTGGATGAGATGAATGAATTGAACTCATGAAATTGGTGGAGGGGTGTTATCTGAGTGGAGATATTGTGGAGGTTGCTTGGAATTGGAATTACAAATGATATTGTTTTGTGAACATCAGCCGCAGGAAAGAGATGAGTTATAATGAAGTGACAAGGATTATGGATGCACAAGTTGTTTTGAGATGTTAAATGAATGTTAGGCTAAAGAATGGAACTGGTGGAACTGAACTGAGATTGAGCTGTTGTTGCTGTTTGTGAAGTCAATGATATGAGTTGTATGAGAGTAGAATTGGTTTTGTGTGCAGATGTTAGTGAAATAGGAATGAGAATGGAAATGGTGGTGAAACTGAGATAAGTCATGATTATGTGAATCTGCAATAGAGTGATTTTGTTCTCAACTAATAATAAGAATAAGATGTAGACGGTGAGATTGCAGTGGAGGACAAGATGAAATGGACTGGGGGTATTGGTGGTCAGTGTAGGTTGATGGTGAATGTATTAAGTTAAGTAATATTAGAGATGTTGTTGCAGTTTACAAATTGTGATAGATTGTATACAGGACAGGGAAGAGATCATTAAGTTATGCACTTTCGCAAAGAGAATTAGAAATGCATTGTTAGAGTCTTGGTATGTTTTGTTGCACTTTACATTGGCCTTGACATGTTTAGCCCGAATCAGTCTATATGACTGAGTTGACTCTTTATGTTGTCCCCGATTTGATTCAACTTGACCAAGAATTGACTTAGTTGACCAAACTTGGTCTTTGACCGTTGACTGGCGTTGACTGTTATTAAATTCTTTGTCCGTTAGTTTGACTCAGATGGACCGGGCCTTAAGTTATGGGCTTGTTTAGTGGACTTGGGCTTAGACATAGTTTTCATATTTTGATAACTTGGACCTTTATGGTCTGAATTGTTAGACTTGTCGCATGAACTATAAACCAACCTAATTGAATTAGTAAACCTTTATTTGTGCTAAAATAGATAATGAAAGATGTAGAGCCATAAATGGGCTTAGAACCATTAGATAGTTCACTCAGCTTATAACTAGAGAATTGTATGAGATTATGTTATGAGCCTTGTGTGAGCCTTTTGGCTAATTATTGAGTGCTTGTGTGATTAACAGTTATTTTTTATTAACAACGATCGATTCAAAGAGCGAACCAGTGGATTATGGATCTCAAGCTAGGCGAGGCTTGACATCAAAAGAGGTGGGAACTCTGTAACCTTCTTGTAATCTTTAAGCTTTCTTTTATCTGAGAACATGATGAGTCTTTACTATTTGAGTGCATGATAGCGTATACTATGATGTTCTATTTCCCGTATCTTGAGTATGATGTATATGTTGTATCTGTATGTACGGTATTGCTATGATGTGTTGTGTTTGATATGCATTGTAAGATTTCCCTGCGAGGAGTGTCTGTGTTTCCCCACGGCTCTTAGCTAAGTTAAGTAAGGCGACAATTCATCCATCGACAATATTATTTAGTAGAGCGGTAATTCATCCGTTTAAATATTATTATAACTATTTCATTAGTAGGGCGATAATTCATCCTTTATAGTACTAATGCTTATTAATATAGTTCGGCGGTAACTCATCCGTTTGAATATTACCTAGTAGGGAGGTATCATCCGTTATGATATTATATATACTATTTTATTTGAGGGAAATCACTCGTGTGCATATTTTACTTGTTTGTCTAACTTTCTGATCTTGATGGTAATATTCTAAATCATAGTTTGTATGGGCACTCTCTGTGGAAGATGTTATTATTATTGATTAGGGTTGTTCTCGCGTCGTCTTCTCCAATGAGTTTGGCGAGGTTAGGATATCACTTGGTTCTTGTTGCATGAATTGCTAAATGCTTAGATTCATTAATCTTCTTTTCAATTTCTGTTCTTAGAACTATGAATCATGTTAGTGATTACTTGAGAGTTATATATTTCCTTTTGGCACCCCTTTGGAATGATGTGCTCACTCGTTCCCACTTCAGTTCCAGTAATCATAAGAAATGGTGCACGTGAAGATGTCCGTTTTGTAGCATAAGGTTTTTAGCGATCGGAGACGTTTATTTATCTTTTATATATGTACTCTTTCTCTGTAAACAACACATTAATATATATATCACTCGAGAGTCTTTCATTTATATAATATCAGAGAGTTCGGTTATGTTATTAGCATTTTAGGTAATTATAAATCTTAAAATCGATAATCTAGTTTTGATGTTTCAATTAGGTTGTAATCCTATTAGCTAAGTAGGCGATTAGGTTGGGGTGTCACAAGTTGGTATCAGAGCTCACTATTAAATCTTACATGGGAAGCAATAGATAATAGCCTAAGCTATATAGATTGTTAAGACTAATTTAGAACTGAGTTAGGTTTGTGAGATAAATCTTAATCACTAAGAACAATTAAGAACTAAAACATTTTTGAATTGAATTGATTGTTTGATCTGTGTAACATGTTGATTTGTTTATTCTTTGTTTTGTGAATTTGTTTAGTTTGTAAAATACGAAGTGAAAGTTGTAGGTTGAAACCAGTTACATTATAGTTAGAATTTCCAATAGAGAATTACAAAAAAAAAAAAAAAATAGTTAGTTAGTCTTAATTGATTGACACTTAGCAATCCAGTACTGAGGAATAGTGAGGCTTGCAATACTGATGTGTTCATGTGATACCAACTACATGCGTGGATTACCATTCATAAAAGGAGAACTTGCTTTTCTTAGAGAACTGTTAGATTCCGAATTTTACTTAAAAAAAACTATTAAAGTACTTTTCTCGTAATTAGAACCATTAATTTATCAAAGTAGATTCGAAGTTAAGTTGTAAGAGAAGTTAAGTTATATATTATAACAAGATTTTCGTGTACTCCATAAAATTTTAAAAGTAGTTAAAATAATAGATCAACCGTTAGTGTTAACAATAATAAATGATAATAAGATCATTAATAATCATAAAAATAATATTAAAACTTATCAAATAGTATTGTATTGAACTTTATCTAATTAAAATTCTTATTACTAATTGTGTAACAATAAAGTTAAAATATTATATATTATAAGTTGAAGTGAAATCAATTGGAAATAGTCGTAAGATTAAAATGAAATTTATTTTTAATATGAATTATGATATTAATATTTTAATCACCTGTCTAGATTTGATGTTAACGCTAAGAGATGTAATTTCTTTTTTCATAGACTAGGGATTGTGATTCAGAAGGGGGTTGGTGCCCAGCTTGTTGCTCGGATTCCAACTAGTTTCATTTAGTCCTCCCTTGTTGTCGATGATGAGTTTGACGTTTAAAATATCTCTATAAAGGAATTAATTGATATTTTTAAATAAATAATTTAAAGATTAAATTGAATTTGTGAAAGTAGAAATATATATATATATATATATATTGGGTAAGTAAAATGAAGTGAAATAATATGTGTTTAACGAAACAGTATTAGTATAAATTAATTTAAAATGGTTAAGTAAATATGTAAATTTGTATAACTTAAAATGATTTAATTTTGATAAAATAATGATTTAAAATTTATTTAAAATTTTGAATAATAAAAATGTAAGATTTAAAAATTAATTGAAATGTAAGACTAGTTATATGAATAAATTTTATCAAATTAATAAATTATTAAATACTAGACTGTAATTTAGCACGGAGTATTTAGACATACATATCTGTTAGAATGCAAATTATTGCAGTTGAACGTAGATTTTTGTTGTAGAAAACCAAATAGGCTTGTGCTTCATTTCTTGTTATTTCGAACTCATTTAAAATATGTTGAATTTTCGGGCGTTTGTAAGTATGAGCAGTACTTGCACTTAGTCGAGAGATAATATTTCTCTATAAGGTGGGGAGTTCTGAAAACTAGAAGGATGGTTCAATTTGCGAGGACAAAAATGTATAAGGTGGGGAGAATGTAAGGACCCTCAAGCTCGTCAATGCTATTAGACCGGTCAAGAGTTAATCTAGAGATGATTAAGAGACGTATTAGCCGCTAATGACTCGATTAATTAGAGATGAACCTTAATTAATAAAAGTCAATCTAACAACGATCTAGATACGAAACTAGTATCACTAGATAGGTCTCGAAAATTTAGGTGAAGTGGACTAATCAAAGGTGTCAATCGGATACCGTACGAAGAAGAAGATCTTCAGTTTAGCATGAGGGGCAAAATAAACCACCTGGATGCCCTTATCATTTATCTGGGTGCCTTTATCATTTTCATTGGCCTTATCACCACCAAAACGTGTCGAGAGAAACTCATTTCTCTTTTGATTTCTCTTTCTTTCTTTCTTTCTTCTTCTTCTTCTTCTCTAGTTTTCTTTTTCTCCTCTCTGTCGATTTCAATTTCAGAGATTTGAGATTCTTCATGTTCGAGAAATTATCGTATACCTAGTCAGCTTGATGATATGAGGAAGGAGGTGATGTTACTGAAGCCGATTGAGTTCTGGAAACAACAGAAATTTGGGTAAGTTAAATTCGGGTTTTGTAATTGATTGAAATTTCTTTATGAAATTGTTTTTTTTTGATCGGTTATAGATGGGTTTGCGTTCGATTGAAGTATAGATGATTCTATAGGGTTTAATTTCAGTTTCCCAGTTATTTGAATTAGAGTTAGGGTTTCTCAGAGGATTGGATTTGAGTTCGGTTTGAGTGCTGACGAAGATGAATAGGTTGGTGATTCAAGTTGATTCTCTAATAAGGGTTTTGCTGAAAAGAAAGGTTATGTGTATGATGTTAAGATGAATGAACAACCTGGCCATGTTGGCTTTCCACAACAATCTCCTCATGGATGAATCAACAACAATTATCATTACTTCATTCAAGGAAATGCCATAATCACTTACACAAAAGGATACTTACATCAACCTCTTCATCAATGCTGGATTCCTGGATTGTTCGTATAGAGGTAAGATGAAGACCGTCAATGACCGATGGAGCAAAATTCTGAAACAAATTAACAATATTCTTTTGGATCCTAATTACATAGACAAAGGAAAATCGCGATGATAAGGGAAGTCATAACAACTCACCAAAGAAATGGCTAGAGACTTCACATTATTCGGTATCATCCTATAAGATGTTATGCTCCTGTTTTCTCTACCCTGGGGACTTTCTTGAAATTCTGAATAGTCTACATGAGTTCCAGATCTCACAACACGTCCATCTTACAGCGAAGCCAATAAAGTAATTAAGTTGTAGTTATCATGCATTCACCAAAATCATAAGGAGAAAACTAACCTGAGAATATTCTGGAGGCGTTTTTCTTTTATCATCACTAGAGAGATGCTTCAACCTTGGTCGATCATAAATCACATCAGCATGAGGAAACTCTGGTACCAGGGACTTAACATCCATTGCAAACTTGTGTAGGCGCTCAAGTTGCTGACGCCAGAAGTCTACATAACCCGGAGTCGCATAAGTAGCTCGATCAGAACAAGGAAACAAATAATCATTTCCTCCCACATGTGTGAAATCCATGTGAGCCTTCAAATGCTCAATTGATGGCTTATTCATTCGATCACCTAGAGTACACTGATCGATACTTATTTGTCGAGCTGCTCTATCAATGTTATATTCTTCCACTTGAAATTCTCCATGCATTACTAACACTAAGTAACCAGGAGTGCAACTCAATATAAAAAACTTCTCTCCATCACTCAAACCAATGCCAGTTTTCAATATGGTATTTTCTTCAACAGTATTGAAAGTAATCAATTGTGAGAAGAGCGGAGGAACCGACACCCAAGGGAGAAAATCAAACTCAGACTCGATGTCCAAAATATCGGTGAGATGTATCTTCTATTGTGGTTGATTTGTCGACCTACGCATGATCCTGGCATTATTTTTCTCAAGAAAAGCGTGGCGAGTGTCGACATTTGGCCCTTGCAAGACGCTACGAGTAATCGGTGCATACTTCTCAAAGTGCTCCCACATCAAAGCTTGAAGGAACACAATATTAGCATATGTTTCAATTTTCATGAAGCCGTTGGAGATATTGGAGTTTATGACTAAGGAGTCTAAATTGGGAAACAGTGAACCCAAAAACAGATTGCCGATGGGAAGATTCTCACTTTTGGCCATCTTTATGGCAAAAGGAATCACAAATGGCTTCAATAAATGTTTGTTATCCTCAAAAACATCTCTGGAGAGCCATAAGCCCAAGAAAGCAGCGATGGTCAGGAGACTATCGACAGGTTCTTCAGGAACCTCATCTCTCGGCCACCAGTGCTTCAACCATTGAGCATAGCAAGTTTTGGGTGATTTGTTGAATTCACGCATTGAAGTTTCCAACACGATAGATATCACATTCTCCTCTGCTGATAGCTCTTCAGGAAAATTTCCAGTAATTGGGAGATGCAACAAAGCGACTACGTCTTCTAAAGTGATGGTGAATTCTCCCCATATGCATATGAAAATATGAGTAGGAACGCACCAGCGAGCAAGCAAAGCCACCATACTTGGTATGTCGTGATGAATAATCAAATCCCCAGCAGCCTGAATAGCTCGTGTCACCTGTGCACGATCCAGCATGGTCCTTACACGACTATGGCCCAACATATGCCTTGCCCATCCAGAGAAATGTGCCAGGAGCTTTCGAGAAAGCTTAAGTTCCACGTGTGAACCCAAATAGTGTTCCCACTCAAACAGAACCTAATTATCGCTTGAGGAGATATTAATTTGTTCTTAACAGTACTCCTGGGATTTATGAGCAGCCGAAACGAGGAACATGAGGGACGCTTTTCGAGTCTATACAGAAACACCAAGAATTCTTCATCAGTGTCGGGGATGTTCTTGGTTTTAGGAGCTCCCTCTTTCTCCTTAGAAGTCCCAGAATCGTCATTTCTGGAAGAATCATCATCTCTAGAAGACGCGTCTGTAGAAACATCCTCTCTGGAAGTTTCCTCTCTAGAAACATCATTTTCAGAAGCGGTACCACGGGAATCAGTCATCTTCACGAATATTGATGTGACATCCATACATGAATTTTATCAACAATGGAATTAAAAGCAACAGAATAATTATGATGCTCACATCAGCGTCTACAAAAATGGTAATCCTTAACTCTTACCTATTTACGATTTCACGAACTTAGTGATAATAACGTAAAACTTTCGAAAAATTGCTCACTTCTTCAAACCTGCGAAGACGAGCAATATCTATCACTCAAGAGTCGACACTGACTTTTCATGAAACTATGAAGTCATATAAACACTTCATGTGAACGTTCCATGATTTTATGCCACAAATACACATCATAAAATCATAAAATACAATTGCTTATCTCTAACAATTACTAAAAAAAAATTTGCTATTTGATTTTTTATCAAAAAATTTAAAAACCTCACGTGTTTTTTTTTTAAAATATTTACGTGAGTTAATAAAATTTTTTACGCGAGTTTAAAAAAAAAACTTATTTTTGCTCAAACGAGCATTTGCCTATGAAACGAGGGTCTTTTCTTTTTTTTCAAAGGTCCACTTATTCCAAATAAAATTTGGAAAGTCTATAAACAAAATTTTATCATGAAGTGCAGGTCAATTTCAAAAAAAAAAATAATCTTAGGATTATTTTTTATTATTTTAAGGGATAATTGGCGTTTGGTACTCAGGTTTAGACCAACACTAGGCTTTGATCTAACATTTGTCCAACGTTAGGCTTTGGTACCTGGACCAAACGTTGAACCCCGTTGACTGTTTATGACCAAACTTAACTTAATTTTCTAAAATGAAAATATTGTGAAATTCTGGGTTTACAAGTATACCCCTGATTAATCCTTCTCTTTTTCATATGTATCAGTGGGCGGCGGTTTATTCACACCACAAATTCTTTCTCCACTCTTTTTCTTTGTCTGCTACATCCACCACTTCTATAATCTCCGTTGTATAATTTTATTTTATTTTCGTCGAAGCCCATCATGTAAATGTATGAGGATTTGGTTTACTTGGATGCGAATGATGAAGAAAAAATTGTTTCAGAGATTTAGAACCTAGGGTTTGATTTGATGAAAGAATAAGGAAAACATAGGTTATGTGGTTTACTATTGTTGTTGCAGAAATGATTAGGGTTCAGTTTTTAAAGAAATCATTAAGGTTCGGTTAGGGATTTGATGTTTTGAAGAATTGAGTTTCAAATTAAAAATGAATTTAGGGTTTTGATTCTTCTTTGGGTTTCAATTTGAGCTCATACATAATCGATTTAGTAGGGGTTTCAGTTATATTCAATAGGGATTTCAGTTGAGATTCATTATGGGTTCAATTGAGTTTTAATATGGTTTCAGTTGAGATTTCAATATGATTACTAAATTCGGATCAAGGAAGAAGAAAAGAAACAGTTGAATCTGTGACTGGTTTTGGCTAGGGTTTGACGGAGATGAGTGGGGAAATACGGTTGCGGCTTTTTACAGAGATTGAGAGAAGATTTGTTGCGTGGAGGTAGAGATGCAGAAGGGTATTTGAATAAATAGAAAGGAAGGGGATGAATGGAGCTTGCTGCTACTGAGTTGGTGACAAATTGAGGTTGTGAAGCTGAAATTGCAGAAGATGGTGTTGTGTTCTTTATCAATTGTTCTTATGAAGGAGAATTTGAAAGAATTAACAGTGGCTGAGATTGTTGTTGTTGCTGTCTAATCAAAGAGAATTTGAAATTTAAAGGTCTGATGGTGAAATCTGGTGAAGAACTTGAAAAAGAAGATGATACAGCAGTCGGTAATGGAGTTGAGAAGTTGATAATAGAGATTTAAATTTAGATATAGAAGAATTGGGGCAAGAATTGAAATGAGTTTTCTTAGATTTCGATCTTGAGGAGATTTTGCGGTCATCAGTTTGATTTGGAGGCTACGGTTTGGTAAATTTAGGTGAGGAATGGTTCTACTGCTGTTACCAAGAATGAAGATTCTGATGGGTTTGGCTGGCCGGAGATTTAACTGGTGGTTGATGTGGAGTTTTTTTTGTAAATATTAAGAAAACTGAAGGGTATTATAGTAATCTGTTTAATAATTAAATTTTATATTAGTTTTCTAATAGTTACTAAACAGAATTTAGAACTTAACCTAGTCAATGTAGGTCAACCTCTGGTCCAGGTACCAAAGCCTAACGTTGGACAAATGTTAGACCAAAGCCTAGTGTTGGTCTAAACCTGAGTACCAAACGCCAATTATCTCTTATTTTAATTACGAACGAGTATACGTTTCCTAAAGGTATTTGTACAAAAGTTCATGCTTTGAATACAAATTTGGATTTTCATGAAACCTCATAAACAAAATCTTCTAGACTGCAACTAGAATACTAGACTATGTTTATTCAATAATATATGTATCACTTTCATATTATGGATTATTTCTTGTTTCTTAAACTAACGAGCGAGCATACGCTTTCTAAAATAGTTTCTTCATGAAACCTACACATACATGCATACATCAAATTTTGTTTTGAACAACTCATGAACTCACAGCAAAAAAATGGGGGGGGGGTCGGACTTACCTGGTCGGCGCCAGCCGGTATTAGGCCGGACGGTGATCGGCGACGGGCGGCGGTGACTGAAGCCCGGCGAAAATATTTTCCCCTCCTGCTGCTTGCGTGAAAGTGGTGAAGAGGGAGAGTGGTCGGTTAATCAAAAAATAAAAAAAAATTAGGGTTTGTAGATGGTGGATTTTCGACAAGGGCTGAAATCGTAAACTCATAATTATACGAAGCTCAGATCCAGCAATCAGACGTGAGTATTGAGACAAGGGTCTCTCATCGAATTCTCAACGGAGAGTACTTTCTCTCAGAGTACATGTAGATATGTAGTCTCACGACTGGAAAACGACATATCTCACGAATACTGAACACTTTCAGTGATTATTTCTATATAGTATCACGAGATGGACGGCTCCTCGACAGCTTGCTCTGCTAGTATAGAGTGATAACGTCTTCAGGAACAAACAACGAGTTTATCCTGACTATATAAAGGATATGACTTACCGACAAGCTCATATCGGGATAATTAATGCTCCTAGACAGCTTGCTCTGCTAGTATAGAGCCACAAAGTTAATTATTCCTAATTAAGATTAATTCTTCCGTGACATTCACTACTGAATTCCCAGAATAATCTATTATTGCTCTTATTTCATGGTCGAATCCACGACTGGTCCCATGGAATGACAATAACAATTGCTCCTATTCCATGGTCGAATCCACGACTGGTCCCATGGAATGACAATAAACAATTGTTCTGATTCTATGATCGAATCCACGGCTTGATCTCATAGAATAGCAATAACTATATTATCTCATTACTCCGATTTCATAATCGAATCCACAACGAGTCTCATAAATGGTAATAGATAAATCTTAAGTACCCCGATTCTATGGTCGAATCTACGATCCTATGGAGTGGTAATGCTCAATTTATTATTCTGAATTCGTAGTCGAATCCTCAGCTGATCTTATGAATTAATAATAAACATCTTATTACTCAGTTTTGTGAATTATTCTCCACCGAATTTCACAATTAGTAATAAATAATCAACAACTGGGCGTCTGAGCTAGCTCTAAGTAATCCCTTATTCAAACGGTGAAGGTGTATCCAACGACGATACACTAACAGTCACCGCACGAACGAGTATTTAAAAAATACAACGAAACGATGAACCTATGCAGAATAGAGAAAAAATAATAAATAATTAAAAATATTGACCAGAATAGAGAAACTCTCTAAATTCATTAAACTTCTCAAAATTCATGAATTTTTCATAAAATCATCAAAATATTATAAAATTAAGGAAAAGGCACCACAGGACCGTGGTCACGACCGGCCGACCATGCCTTGACCACGGCGGTCCCACGCCTCGTCATTCCTTATTTTATAATTATTTTTCATCATCTCATGGTGTTTTCCTTAGTTTCGTCGAAACCCTAATTTTGACATATTTTCTCGAATGGATGCTCAATTGCACTTCAGAAAAATATCAAAATTCTCAGGTCTGAGACGCGGACGCCTTGGGGATACGAGCATGCTATCTTGACCGACCAAGATTGGATCTTTGGCTCACGGAAGCCGGTTCCATCAATTTTCACAAGTTTTGACCTAATTTGCACAATTGCTCGTATTAAGTCCAAAACTCTCCCAAACACTTTGGATTTTCATGAAGTGATCGTCAGGCGGTCACGGGACTACCAGGGACGTTTTCATGACCCCATGGTCAGTCCCTCACTCCATCATAATTAATTAGGTTTTCTCACCTAAGGCTCAGATGAGCATTTTCGAATAAATGATTAAACCAACATTTAATCATTCTTTCACCAACAAATCGTCAACTCTTCAGGAGTTCTTTGTATTTGCTCACGTGAGCATATGGACACTACATGGTTGATCCACGGTCCATGTAGTCGCTCCCTCCTTCGTCCCATGGTTAAAATTCTGACGAACCATGAACTGATCATCAATTGATCAAATTAGGGTTTCTGAATCCAAGGATCATCATTCCAGATTCTAACCTTAATAATTTTATGACTACCTCATGGTCATTAATTTTATTAATTATGCTCGGTTCAACAACCAGTACTCTAATTAATATTTTTGGTACGCTGCCAATAATCCATCAGACGAGCAACACATGCTCAGACGATCAAATATTCAATAATTCATCACATGAGCAACACTTGCTCAGATGATAAATATTTGTTCAAACCAAGGAATATTGGTTCAACAATAAATATTCAACGATCCACCGAATGAGCAATACTTGCTCACTTCATCGCAAGAACTATACCTCTGTCTCATGACATGTTCAATTCACGAGTTTCAGAACATAATGTTCAACTCAACGACTACATGGACTCATCGTCCTATCAAACCACGAAGTCATCAATTGACTAAAAAACCACGAGACGTCAATCGTTTCACTTGGGGGGGATATCACTTAGGGTTTTGGTCTGGCGGTCTACGGCGCGTGTGTTCAAACACACGATGGAATGTGAGCAAGTCGTGCAATCAGTTGAAGGAATTCACGAGGTAGTGGGTGGAAAATCGACCAAGTCTCCACACGTTGAGAAACTGGTTTCAAACACGATCTCCACTTCCCCACTCCTTGATTCCATCAAATTGTCACACTTCATGGAATCATGGTGTCTACAATTCCAGCAATATAAATAAGTCTCTGAATCATGATTGAATCAGCATCAACAATATCATCAATCTCACGTCTCATTGACAACACGGGATCATCAACTCATCAATTGAGCAACTACTCTCAATTGAGCAATTTCAATCATTCAGAGCTTATCATATTCAGAATTCATACACCCACAATATTTGATTACCATTGATTCCACACATTTCCCAGCTTCCCTCCTACAGATCAACCCATCCTCTCTTGTGACCGAATTTTCTGTGGAACGGTCATTGTCTTGATTTAGGTCGGAGTACTACAGATTGATCTCTCGAATCTAAAGCACCCCCTTTGCAGCGGTGCATCTGTGTGAGGTTTAACATTTCGCTCGGTTCGAGGAGTCTCCTCCATACGGTCGTCTCCTCAATTCCTTAAAAACCAGAAAATCGTTTTCCCCCATCTACAGGGTTACTTCCCTTTTATGTCAATTTTATTTCCAAAACCTAACAAAACATGGATTTTCCTTTTTGGGCTTGGGCCCGAAAACGCTAAACCGACCAAAATTGGACTTTTGACCGACCAAATCAGCGGTACTTCATCTATCTGTGCTCACGAGATGACACTCTATCTTGATATCAAGGTCCTTACCTGAGCATTTGTTCGTACATGACACCATTGGAGCAAATCGGGGATTCTGAAAATACCTTTGTACAACTGAGTTCAACCACTGATCTCGTTGACTGAAAATCACCATTTAATGTTTACCGCGGATCATGACTGTCCCTCATGGTGGGCCCGGAGGTGTGTGAAAATTAAGCGCAATAAAAACGGGCCTACAGTAATACCGCAAGTGCACGGTCGTCAGATGTAGCTCGTGCAAGTACGGGTCGATCCACAGAGACTGGGGGTGTTTGGAGTTTCTACCTATTTGGGCTCTAAATTGCTATTGGGCTTCTAATTGTGCTTTGGGCTTAGTGGGTTTTTGTAACAATGAAATGGTTTTGGGCTCAGTGGGCTTTTGGATTGACTGTGAACTTATGGGCTTTTGGTCTTTTGAATTTCACTGGGCCTTTGCAAGTGCGTTGGGCTTTGAGTTCACAGTGGACTGGACTTAACCTTTTTGGGTTTCTGAGTGATTTGAACTTTTTGGTGTAAACTTGAGCTGGGCCTGTTTGAGCTAACAGTTTGGGCCTTAGCTTGAGCTAGGCTTTTGAGCTTTAAACAGATTACAATGGGCTTTTGTAAAACAAGGTAATGAATCCAGTAACAAGAACAGGAGAAACAAATGAGAAGAAAGAGCAAATAGTGGCAGTGAAGCTGTGATATTTACAAAGCAATGAAGATGGTAGTGAAATAATGAGACAATGGATGATAAAACAATAAACACAAGAAAACAGATACAAATACAAAACACAAAACAGGTGACAGTGACAGTGGAGAATGATAGTGAAGAAAAGCAAAGGAAATGGTGAAAATGGCAGTGAGGATGGCAATGGAAATGAAGCAAAGAGAAAGAACCAAGGCCTAAGCCAAGGGCAATGGCAGGTGAGCAAAACTACATATACAAAACAGAGAAACAACACAACTAGGTTATGAATCCACCTTGTGACCTAGCCAGATAGTATAATTCTAGGTTGAATCCTTAATGGAACTAAGTGACAGTTAAGGCCAACTTAAGATCCTAAGCATACAAAAAGGGAATAGCAAGATAATCAGCTTGCTCAACTGATGTGCTCCTAGTATTGACTGTCTTTTGACAGTACAATCAATCACAAGCACTAGTGAGCACTGATTTCTCCCATTGCTCAATCAATTCAGTGAACTAAGGCTTCTAACCTAACATTCCACTACCTAACAGTCCACTAAAGCTTCATCTGAGCCTCAGCTAATGAGAACATGAGAGAACAGATGGAACAACACATGATTAACAGGAACAACACAAAAATTGGAGATACTGGCTAATCCAGTTCTCCCAAAACATCACATTAACAACAACATCAACAGGATATTAAGACAGGGAAAGGAATTAAACACATGAACATTACACAAAACCGAACATGAACATTACACAGTGAATACCAAGAGTAGAACATATACAGAACATCAAAGTTCTGGACACTGGCTAATCCAGCATACCCTACACAACACAACAGTCCCTTCTATTTATACCCACAGACCCAATTTGGGTTTTCCCCCAAATTACAAAATTAGGGTTCTTTAATAAATTCCCCCAAATCATAAAATTTAGGGTTTGGTAATTCTTACCCATATTGATGTGATTTGACGAGTTTTTCTTCGACCCATTCTTCTCCTTGGTCCTCTGTTCCATTCCCATGCTTCTATTTCTTCTCTAGCCCTAGCTATTGTACCAATTTCTTTCCTAGGGTTTTCTGAGAAAGAAAAGAAAAGAAATTGGTAGGATAGATGGATAGAAGATGGGGGGAATGATTATAGTGGAGTTGGTGGTGGTGTACGGTGTGAAGGAGTGGCGTTTGGTGGTACGGCAGTGGTGGTGGCGGACATGGTGTTTGTACACGGACAGGAAGGGGGAAGAAGAAGGGAAGAGAAGAAGAAGTGAATGAGAAAACTCTCGATGGGCTTTAGGGTATAGGATATTTCGCTGTGGAGCAGGTACATCGGAGTTGATGATCAGCGGCGATGAGCGTTGGATGCAAAGAAGGAGGATTGATCCAACGGCTATATGGAAGCGTATGTGGAGAAACCGTTGGATTCTGAAGTATAACGAAATTAACGGCACCAGATAGAGTTAGGTGTTGTAGTGTTAAGCGGAAGTATCGAGGTTTGATGCGCAGGCAAAGAAGCGACCGTAGGATGCATATGCGATCCAATCTGACGGTCGGGAATGGAGGCGGGTATGGATATAGAAAATGGGTTTGGGTAAGGGTTTTGGGCCTTGGGTATGCCAAGCCCATATCTTCTTTAAGAACGATTCTTCCTTCTTGATCCCATTC
The DNA here is from genome assembly GCF_003573695.1 of Papaver somniferum. Lineage (NCBI taxonomy): Eukaryota > Viridiplantae > Streptophyta > Magnoliopsida > Ranunculales > Papaveraceae > Papaver > Papaver somniferum. The sequence continues at coordinate 12,423,057 of NC_039360.1, read as the reverse complement.
CTAGCTTTTTGGTCTTGTGCGCACCATTCTTTGCGGCTTCCTTGCGTAATTTCTTCCCGGCTTTTCACTACTTTTCTGCTCTTTTCGCTCCGCGACTCATCTGAACTTCGTTTATTACCTAAAAATGCAAAATTAAGTAAGAAAAATATTTATTCTTGAAAACAATGAAAATACAGAATATGGGATAAAATGTAGAATTAATGCACAAAAGATGAGTTAAATGCCAAGAAAAATATATAAAAATATGCACTTTTTAGCACTCATCACCTCACTAAGCAGAGGACTTAATGTAGATGGTGGATTTTCAAAAAAGGTCAAAACCGTAAAATCATGATACTGCATGTTTATGACACGGATTCATGCATGTGACAATTCACATTTTACGAGCCATGATGAATATGTTTCTCGAAAGGCCTCCACTAGCTGAGCGTTCGATGCCTCGCATTTCATCATGCCCTCTATGTAAAATAACATAATTGGGCGGTCCGTATGATTGAGAACTTAATGCCTTCAGGACGTCGGTGATACACGTTGTTCCCTGACTACATAGAGAGACCCCCCCCTCTACATAGAAGAATGATTGGGAGGTTCTCCGTAAGATTGAGAGCATTAACGCCTTCTGGACGTCGGTGACACTCACTGTTCCCTGACTATGTAGATAGACCGTGTATAGATTCAGGCAGTTCTCTATACATGATTGTTGAGAGGGCAAAACGCCTTAAGGATATCGGCAACACTCGCTGTTTCCTGACTATGCACCTTTCAGAACGGGTATGACGCAGGCTAATATCCCTTCTGCAATAGATTAATTCTACCGTGACATTCAACACTGAATTCTTAGAAGATAATCTACTTTATCTCATTACTCCGATTTCATGATCGAATCCGCGGCTGATCTCATGGAATGGTAATAGATAATTTTATTACTCCGATTTTATGGTCGAATCCACGATCCCATGGAATGGTAATACTCGTTTTATTATTCCGAATTCATGGTCGAATCCACGGTTGATCCTATGGATTGATAATAAAAAACTACTCACTTTTATTACTCGGTTTCATGAATCATTCTCCACTGAGTTTCATGAATTAGTACTAAATACTCAACAATCGGGCATCTGGACTATCACTGAGTAAGCCCCAAGAAAATGGTGTAAGTGTACTCGACAATGATGCACGACCGAGCACCCGAGTGCACGAACGAGCATTCGAAAGTATGGACAAACGAGGAATACTACACAAAATAGGAGAGAGAAAATAATATTGAAATAATAAAAGTGGCGCCTAGGGGACCGGGCCCATCGGCCGGCCGGTCCCCACACCTTTTTCCTTTATTTTAAATTACTTTATTCTTTTCATGAACTCATGAAAACTCCTTCGTTCTAGCAATTTTCCTTGTTTGAGCAAAACTCATGGTTTCTCCATACTTTTACGGTTTCATGAAATATAATAAAAAAATAGGGAAAGGTGTTGCAGGACCGGGATACCTGGACGGCCGACCATTCCCAAGCCGTGGCCGGTCCCACACCTTACAATCCCTAGTATTTCATAGTTATTATTTCCCTCATCTCATGAAACTCCTCAGTTTGAGCAAAAATCATGGTTTCTTCATATTTTCTCAAATATTGCTCAAACCATGAAAAAACCAAAAAGTCAAATAGTCACATGACCGACTAGGCTATTCGCGAAAAATATTAAAATATCATTATTGTAATATTCTTAAAAATTGATGAAACGAACAAAGTTCTACTTTGCTCATTTGAGCAAAATCAAGAATTTCAGTCAAAGATCAAACTCTTCTGAAAATCCAACATATTGCTCAAACGCACACCAGAAAATACCGAAACTCTCAGGACTGAGACACGGACATTGTGGTGACACGGTCATGCTCCCTTGACCGACCAAGAGACGCCCTAAGGCTTGCAAGGATCCGGTCCCACACGTTTTCACGATTTTGACCTAATTTGCGCAATTGCTCATATTGGGACCAAACTCTTTCCAACCAACTTGGAGTTTTCTCAAACGGCCATCAGCTGGTCCCACGACCACCAAGAGCCAGTCTCATGCCCTCTTGGTCGGTCCCTCACTTTTCCATAGTTAGGTTTTATGACCTAATGCTCAATCGAGCACTATTTCAATAAATGATGAAACCGATATTTAATCATCATTCTTTCACCAACTGGTCAACTCAGAACCCTGGTGCACGCTCACTCTAGCAATTGGGCATCACATGGTCGTCCATTATCCCATGTGGTCGGTCCATCCGTCACTCATGACCTATTTTCAACAATTCATCAATTGACGAACAATTGACCAAAAATTAGGGTTTTGAACAAACGCTCCAAAAATCATCATTCTGAGCAAGTTCAAACACTAAATAAATTTATGTTGATCCAGCAATAAACATCTGAATTAATTATATAATATTTGGTAGGCTACCAGTATTTTAATTAATATTTTATTGGGTCACGTCACCAATAAATAATTCGTCGAATTGAGCAATACTTGCTTAGTTGCTCAAATATTGATCCAATAATCAATATTCAGTAATTTATCAATAATTCGCCGAATTGACCAATACTTGCTCAGTTGCTCGAATATCCAACTATCAATATTCAGTGATTCGTCGAATTGAGCAATACTTGCTCAGTTGCTCGAATATTGATCCAACTATCAATATTCAGTGATCTGTCGAATTTAGCAATACTTGCTCAGTTTCTTGAATATTGATCCAACTATCAATGTTTAGCAATTCATCGAATCGATGCTCAGTCGTCGAATTTACAATCTTTGCTAATACGCGCAATGTCAACATCATTCAAAGAACTATACGTCTCAACAGACATGTTCGATCCATGAATCACTGAGCATTCACCACTCATGCTCAATTCAACAAAACCTAGACTGATTGTCTAAACATTCAACAACTGACTAATTAATACACGTCTGTCATGTAGACTCCACGATTCGTGAATTCATCCACGATGAGAAATGTGAGTAAGTCGAGCAAACAGTTGAAGGAATTAGCAAAGTAGTGGGTGGACGGTTAACCAAGTCTCCGCACGACCTGGAATTGGTTTCCCCATGATTCCCCACTTTCCCACTCTTTCACTCCAGAAACCGTCACACTTATAGGGATCAATGTTTTCATTATTCTGGCAATATAATAAGTCCAAAATCGAGGACAAAAGAAAGCATTTGGTTTTTACACGAAAACATTCGTCTACACAACAACTCGATTGAAACTTATTCATCGAACTCAACATTCAGCATTTCATCAATTTTGCAGAAACCTTCAACACATCCACAATCCTTGATCATCATTGATCCCATTCTCAGCTTCCCTCCTACAGATCAACCCATCTCCCTCTATGTGACCGAATTGACTCTGGAACGACCATTGGCTTGGTTTAGGCAGGAGTCTTACAGATTGATCTCTCGAATCTAAGCACTCTCTTTGCAGTGCATCTGTGTGAGGTTCAGCAGTTTGCTCGGTTGAGGAGTCTCGTCCGCACGCTCGACTTTTCACTTTCCTAAAAGCCAGCAAATCGTTTTTCCCCATCTACAACAAGATTTTGTTAACGAGGAAAACTGCAAGTGTAGAAAAACCCTGAAACCTAGTTCGGAATTAAATACTCTCAGAATTAAGCCGATATACAAAATCTAAACCAACTTCGTATAGAGCAACTACCCCTAGTTCACTTAGTTTCCTCAGTATACCTGTGTTTCCGACTTCGACGATCACGTACTGGTACAATTCCTTTGGATCGTGTTCCAACAACAAAGGAACAACGAATCTGTTTCGTAACAACTCTATTGATTCTTTTCAAGATAAAGATATCTCAAGGCATACACAAAGGATCTTCTATTTAATATAATAAACTCCTTTGCCTGGTTAGATCAATCTATCCAATAGCTAACAAATTAGTTAGGTTTAGATTCGCAATCAATTAGTATAGATCTCAAAGAGAAGCTATAAAGTGATGCCGATCTCATGCAACTAATCAATCGAATAAATCCGATTCTAGTTGGATCCCAGCCGATCAAGGTTTGTGCACACAATAAGATATGAGAACCAATGAGAAATCTTCTTCATCTTTAAATCTTCTTTGATCTTCAAATAACCTGCACAACACCACTTGAATCTCTTGTGAACAAATCACACACAAAACAGAGTCTGTTAAAAATTGATTATCACAAGATGTCTTTAGATCTACAAACAGTTCTAAAGATCTCGTTGATACTTGGATCTAGTTTGAGTGAATCTTATATCAGAAGAGAAGATTCTCAAGAATAAACAAACTAGGTGCAATCAAAGTTTCAACAACCGCTATTCAATCAAATACAAGGGTCGATTACACAACACTTGTGATGGGTCACACCAATTACTAGGATCGTTCACACCAATTACAAGGATCGATCATACCACACATGGTGATTACTTAGGATCGGTTACACTAATTAATAAAAATCAGTCATGCCAAATCATAAGTCAGGCATTGTGATTAGTTATACCAAGATACATAACATAGTTACGATCGGTTCTACCATCTCACACATATTGGTCATCCAAAGATTTGCAATGAATAGTTGGACCAATAATCCTAATGATTTCCCTTTCGATTCATAAAACAAGTTCATGAATGTACTTCCTTTAAACAAATGTAAAGCACTGTTTCCTAGGATGAAATCCTCACCATAACCCATGCACATAATAACCATATATACAAGATAATGTTGATGTCATATCTACGAAGTTCAAAAGATAAGCGTTATACTCCGTAGTCTAATTCCCTAATACTATGATCGTAAAATTATGACCATGTACATCACTAGAGTATTATGCAATATGTACGGTATATACAGCTTCGCAGTTATGTTTTCAATATAGCACGACTTGAAAGATATGTTAGGAATGTAACTGTTCAAGTCAATATTACTAATCTCAAGTAGAAGGATGATGTTGTCGTTGTAGTTCGCTACTTCTTCACATTCTTAAGGTCTTCGGAGTAATACTTGTATGTCTCAACATTCATATACTTTCTAGTCTAACCTAAACGAAGTTGACTCTAGTATTTAATCAAGCGATTTTAGATGATTTTTGACACCCTAAAATATGACAACCAAACTTGGAATACTAACGCTTGGTGAGTTCAACCGAGCTATGATCTGAAAATCTCCCCTTGTCAATTTTAATGAGAAAGCTCTTACTACATATGGATAAACAAATTACAAAAGAATTCATTTTACATACGCTTGATTCCAAGTTTCAACAGCACAATAACCTGCATATATTCAATCAATAAATGCCATTGTTGACATTTGAATAACAAAATCTTTTACTCCCCCTAAAGTTAATCTAGGTAAATATTCAATTCGAACATCTTTGTTATTCCCCTTTTTGTAGTCAGAAATACTACAACAACAATATGATATGTTTCTCCCCTTTAGTCAATGCTTTACTCTTTCGTTATATATAACATTTAAGCACAATTGTCCTTTCCTTAGCGATTGAAAATCACTTGTTTACTCTATATATTTCTCCCCTTTTTTATCACAAAATGACAAAGGTTCGAGCAAATAAAGGACAAACCGAAAGGATCTTACAAATCTAAAAGACTCGTAAACAACCTATAAGAGTTAAGCACAAAGGTTTCACATACCACTTTAGATAACCAATATTAAAAACGAAACTACAAGTATTTTAGTTTTAATGTTTATCAAGGAAACAATTGCCGAATTAATTTTCCTTAATAGTTTAGCAAATCGACTAAGAAACTTAATTCCCTTGTTAAAATGATTGTGTATGTACAATTGCTTATTTCGATAAGATCAGAATTAACTTTATTTCTCTTATCAGGCTTTAATTATCCGTGCAATAACTTAGACCTTTCCCTTTAGACAAGACAAATTCTAGGTTAGTTAACTAGTTTTTCTTGTCAAGGCATTCGATTAGACTTGAATAACCGAATCCTCCCATTTGATATGTCTAACTAAGATCAGAATTAACTTAGTTTCTCTTATCCGAAATCAATTTGGATTAAACAAATTGAAAAAGCTAGGGTCTAACAACCACACCCAATATTTCGATTAGCAATCTGTATTGACTAACTCCAATATACTTTTAAGATAATCAACTAGACAGTCAGACTCAATCTTAATAAAAGTATATCAAAGAGTTATATCTCTCTTTATCGATTCAATACTTTAATCAGACAAATAGAAATCTGCGAGTCTAATTGAATACAAGAGAAATCACTTGAACGGTACCAAAGACCAATGTTCAAGGATCAATTAAATTCAATCAACAACCAAAGGTTGGATTTCCCAATTGATCGATTCAACGGAAAACCTGTGATATTTCAATTATATAACAAAATATAATGCGGAAAAGAAATAACACAGACACCATAAGTTTTTTTAACGAGGAAATCGCAAATGCATAAAAACCCCGGGACCTAGTCTAGATTGAACACACACTGTATTAAGCCGCTACAGACACTAGCCTACTACAAACTAACTTCGGTCTGGACTGTAGTTGAACCCCAACCAATCTCACACTGATCCAAGGTACAGTTCCGCACCTTACATCTCTGATCCCATCAGGATACTACGCACTTGATTCCCTTAGCTGATCTCACCCACAACTAAGAGTTGATACGACCCAAATTCGAAGACTTTAATAAACAAATCTGTATCACACAGAAAAGACATAATACTTGGAGCATCCATTACCGTATGGGTTTATGAGAGGAAATCACAATTCAACTCAACAAGTAGTCTTAAGATAAAAGAAGTTTCAGGGAAGGAAAAGGGAATGTAGGGTTATGCAACCTTTAATAGGTTCGTGCACGAACAATTCTGAGAAAAGATGAAAGCAAACTTTTCCTAAAGCCTGAGAGGTGCACAACCTTGTCTATTTTGATCAAGCACATGAGACAAGATTACCAAATCAACACAATCAAGTTGTGTTGCGGTGAACAACAATATGTCCACCATGTTCCTCTTGAGAGGAATCCATAGACCTCTGTATATCAAAACGATTGGACCATGCTTTCTTCTCTAATGGTCTTGTTTTATCCTTGGAAACTAACTTCTTAAACGAAGATAAAATCTTACATACCTCAGCGGTCTTCTGAGCAAGTTTAAGTTTGTTTGTTATTTGCTCTTCGTTGAAGTTTGTTGACATGTCTCAATTTGTGTTTGTACTTGTAACACTTTAATAGTTCATGACCTTTGAGTGAACAATACAAGCAAGTCAATCTTGGATATAACTCAGGCATCAGAGATGTGCAAGCTGCTAGACACATAGTGGTACCTGAAACATCATACACAGAGTTTCCAATGGAAAGATCAATTTTTTCTTCCAGATTGGTTGAGTTTTCTTCTGAAAGAATATCAAGATTGATGTGTGTATTGATACAATTATCAAAATCAATATTTTCACAAAGAAGTGCAACGCTTGATTTCTCGTCTTCATTAGATCCATAGCTGTCAGACATTTCATCAAGAGTTGAAGCAAGACCTTTGGTCCCAGTGTATTTATTTCGATTTGGACACTCATTTGCAAAATGACCAAAACCTTTACACTTAAAGCACTGAGGCATATCCTCGTCATCAGTTTTATTATTATCCCTATTTTTAGGAGGAACACGATAATGAGGTTTATCTGATGACTTGGATTTATCTCTGGAGAACCGTTTACTTCTCTTAAAAAGAAGATTCCTAAATTGTCTTGTGAAACGAGACTGACTTGTCAATATCTTCATCCGATGAATCAGCCTCAGAAAGATCATCTTCAGATACGTAAACACTTTTACTTTTATCAAGTAATTTAGTGTTCTTTAGTTCTTTGAAAGCAACATCCTTACTCGACTTGGACGTATGCTCATGATCAAAGATCTTTAGCTTCCCAACCAGAGTATTTCTGGATAGCGTTGCGAGATTATTTCCTTCAGCGATGGCATGATTCTTAGAATCGTATCTAGATGGCAGCGATCTGAGAATTTTCATCACAATGTCCCTTTCAGGAATGGTCATACCCAATGCAAAAGATGCATTAACAATTTCAGACACTTTGTGAATAAACTCATTAAATGTTTCTTCATCTGCCATACAAAGGTTTTCCCAATCGGAATTAAGGTTTTGAAGCCTAGCTTCTTTCTCACTGGTATCCCAGGCTTCTTTAGACTTAGTGCACATAGTCACATGGTGCTGAAGATTTGGGGTAATGGCATGTATGATAGCATTTAAGCCGTCAGAATTTTGCTTTGCAGCAAGGATTTCTTCTGGACTATATCTACCAATATCCTTAGGTATAGATACATCGCCTTCTGTATTTACCGGAGGATCATAGCCATTAACAGCATGTACCCATGTTTGAAAATCACGAGCTTGAAGAAAAGCACGCATAGCAATTTTTCACCATAGGTAGTTTGAGCTATCGAAAACTGGTGGTACGATTATGGAGATAGAATTCTTGTCCATAGAGTCAGATCGCTACAAACACAAACTTGTAATATCTTTAGACGTGTTTTCCTGCTCTAATACCAATTGAAAAAGCGGGGGTCTAAAAACCACACCCAATATTTCGATTAGCAATCTGTATGGACTAACTCCAATATACTTTTATGAGAATCAACTAGACAATCAGACTCAATCTTAATAAAAGTATATCAAAGAGTTATATCTCTCTTTCTCGATTTAATACTTTACTCGAGAAAATAGAAATATGCGAGTCTAATTGAATACAAGAGAAATCGCTTGAACGGCACCAAAGACCAATGTTCAAGGATCAATCAATTTCAATCAACAACCAAAGGTTGGATTTCCCAATTGATCCATTCAACGCACAACCTGTGATATTTCAATTATATAACAAAATATAATGTGGAAAAGAAATAACACAGACACCAGAAGTTTTGTTAACGAGGACACCGCAAATGCAGAAAAACCCCGGGACCTAGTCCAGATTGAAGACACACTGTATTAAGACGCTACATACACTAGCCTACTACAAACTAACTTCGGTTTGGAAAGTATTTGAACTCCAATCAATCTCACACTGATCCAAGGTACAGTTGCGCACCTTACGTCTCTGATCCCAGCAGGATACTATGCACTTGATTCACTTAGCTGATCTCACCCACAACTAAGAGTTGCTACGACTCAAAGTCGAAGACTTGAATAAACAAATTTGTATCACACAGTAAAGTCTACAGTAATAGATAAGTCTATGGTAACAAAGCATTCAATATTCACCGTTAGATGAAAACCTGATTAGACTCAAGCTAATATCTTTCAACCGTTAGATTAAACTTATCTTTTTATACATAAATGAAATATACCTTCATTTAGGTTTGAGTAACCTTACCTATACATGTACACTAGGTTGGATCAACAGTAGTTAACCAAAGTTAGCTATATGAACACTCTCATATCATCCTTATTCATCTTAACCACAACTAGTTCAAATGACTGAAATGAAACTAGTTATAGAGTTTTTCAGTTGCTATATTCTCATAGAAGTATACAAGAACACAATTGAAGCAAAATCGGTTTGATTCACTCGAATCGATTCATGAACATTATAGCCATGGTTTGAATAGAATGCATTCCTTATTATATAAATGTATTAGTTCATGAACAAACCGATTTTATAACTTTAACCACTCAAGTATGCAAACAGGTACACATACTTAAAGTAGCCGAACTGAGTTTGGGTTCGCCAGTATGCAAAGGGGTATGCATACTTCCAAACACAACAAAGATTCTCGAACCCAAACCCTTCGCCAGTACGGGTACGTGTATGTGTACTTAGGCACGCGGAATTTCAAAACTAACAGGTACGCATACGGGTATGCATACTATAGTTCCGGACATGAATCACATATATGTAAGAACATATACTATGTTCATAATCTCAATGATGGTTAAGTGTTCTAAACTCTATTAATTTCAATCATTGAAACATTCTTAGAGGATGACAATAGCTGTTTTAACGAACTATTAGCATCAAAGCAATTTTCAAGTTATTGAAATAATCATAACGAAACATTCCAAGTCTACACCAAATAATTGTATCACACAAACCATGTAAGATGTTACTCGACGATTTTCACATGATCATCTTTTGACTTTCGTCAAGAATATAAGATGAACTTGGTTGAAGCGAAAGCTTACCAACACATATTTCAAGAAATATGTAAGTGAGTTAAACTCAGCCCGAAATCTCAAATGTGCATAATCGAATACTATATAGTAATACGACTTTTGTCTCAATATAGGAGATAGAGTAGAAATAGACTTTCCAAGTGATAGATGAGTTTTAGTCTCCACATACCTTTTAGTTGATGAAGTTCCACAAGCTCTCCTTTGTAGTTTTTCGTCTTCAAATGATGAACGTTGTGAAGTCTAATGCTCAACTACACAATCTATCCTAGTCCGAGACATCACTATAAGTAGACTAGAAATCAAGACTTTACTTTCCCCCATAAAATGTCATTCCCGAAAAAACAACAAGAACGACCTTACTTTCACAAGAAAATAAGGATTTCTTTGGACATTAAAAAATCACATGAAACATGAATTTGTATCCAAAATACTCAATTAAACTAAACACAAGAGAACCCATGATTAATTTAATCGGAAATGCTCAATAAGAGAACTTACGGAGCCGCACAGTATTTACACAACGATGTGGATCAGGGAAAACCAATACTGCGGAATAAACAAAGATTCATTCATATTTCATCACTATTTGCACAGAGAAATAATAGACATAATCTTTGTAAACAAAAGCTCATCCTATCTTCCATCAATATTTGCATAATGAAGTAATAAGCTTAATTTTTGTTGTCAAAAGTTCTTTCTATCTTTCATCAATATTTGCATAAAGACATAATAGGCTTAAAGCTTTTGTAATAGGCTTAACTTTTGAGCATATATGGGATAATCATAGTTCACGGACGTAAACACATATCCCATAACATTTTGCAATATATGAAACCAATAAAGATTAATACTGAAAAACAATCTTTGTCCTTCGAAGGTAGAATCAATATTTTTTGCACGAATTTACACCAAGAATATCTACAAAAGGCGTATAAAAATATTTTCTTAACAAAGAAGAACATACAAAGTCATTAACGATGATGCACTATAGTTCACATAAGATGGTTGTGAACATTTAAGAATCCCATAGCAATGCGTGCTATTGCCCATTTTTGAACTTCCTTCTTTGTGATTCACCAACAACATTCTTGTAAAGCTAAAAATGAGCTTAGAATATAGGTACTCCAAGAATCCAAGTGCCCAAGTCCAAGAGAAGTGGAACAAGAGCGACGAAATGGAGCAAAATACTCAAAAACAAGAGTCAGGACAAAGAATAATCTTAACTCTTCCAAATTTAGGAATCCTCATATCCATTTTGAAGATAATTCAAAGATAAAGAGAATTCAAAAATAATGAGGTCATTCTGAGTTTGGACGAAGAATTTACGCCCAAAACAAGTTTACCGAAAATCGACATCTACATGCCAGTATGCATACGGGTTTGCAAACGAAATTTCTGACCTGGAGCAGTATGCAAACGGGTTTGCGTACTAAAACCCCTGGATTTTGATTTTAAACGATGGTACGCATACCTGGTATGTGTACCATGAAGTCCAAACATCTTCAAACCTAAACATTTAAGAACCTTAAACACAAATCAAGTTAGGTAGAAATGAACGATAAGCAAGGTACATGGATCATTATAAGTACTCTAAGAAAATAAAAACACAAATATTTCTCAAGTTTATGGACATACCTTTTTTGAAGAATCCACTCGAATTCTACAGCCTTACCGAACATAATATGTGTGCCCCAATTCTCGTGATTCCCTCACCGTATACATAGCAGGGCATTCCTTGGTGAGGATGCACTTACAACACAATCAAGTTGTGTTGAGGTGAACAATTTATTGCTCACCACAAGTGACTTTAGAATTATCATGAAAGAGATCGCTTTTAGAACCTTTCACATCCAAATCCATCTATCCAAAGAAATTTTTAAGTTCCAACATCATGGATACTGCCTTCTCCATAGTCATGGAATTTTCTGGGAGGTCATTCCTTTTCACACTCAAAACATCATTGAATTTCTTTGGTATCCACTTCTGAGTGTGTTTAGGAACAACCAGAACCTTCTTCCCATTACTCTCTTCTAGAATTCTTGGAAGAGAATTGGATAGACTATTCTTTTGCAAGTTAGTCTTTCTCCAATTGGGAGCATCAGATCTTGTCTTCGTCTTTACGAAGTTATCCTTTTGATAACCATTACGATTGTGAAAAGGATTCGTATGACGTGTATAGGCAAATCTAGGTTTATCACATCACTAATTCCTTTGCCTAAAGGTTGGACAATTACAACTTGTAAAGTTAAGGAGATTAGTCTTAACATATGATCTTGGTTTCACAACTTCTTGTGATGCCCAAACAAGAACATCATGAAGTTTCTCATTCCTTATACGGAAATGACATCTCCTTTCCAGGTGACCTTTATTTCCGCAATAGTGGCAAACATAAGGAATGTTCTTACTTCGATCTGTATGTGCTGATTTTGGACGTTGATATACTTTGCTCTTTTGAACCTTAACTGCCGGTGAAGGTATTTCACCTTTTCCATCAGTGGAAACCTTTTGTTGAGAAGAATCACTAGCCTTGACAAATTTTACCTCTTTGCTAATACTTGGAGCATATATTCCCTTATATCCCAATCCTCGTGTATCACGATGATTTTTACTTGCTCCTAGCATAGTGGTTAATTTGCTTGAACTAGTATTGAACTTTTTCAAGTCACCTTCCAACATCTTGGTTTTATCAAGAGCAACAGCTAAATCAGCTTCAAGACGTTTTTCTCGAGCGAGAAAAGCGCTTTCTCTGTCATCAAAACTTGCTTGCTGAGAGTTAATCCTTACTTCAGTTTCTGCAAATTTCTCTTCCAATAAGAAGTATTTTTGATAAAAATTATCGCATTCAAGTGACTTTCTACTCATGTTTTCCTCGGAATCTTGAGGACTGATTCGCAAGAGCAATTCCAACCATAAAGACCTCCGTAAATCCTTTTTAATTTTTTGTTGTTTTCTCGACAGAGAGGAGTCAGAAGAGGTGTGACATGATAAGTAGTAATCTTCTTAATTTTCAACGAATCCAAAAACTTAACATACTCTGAGACTTCCTCATCAACATCTGAATCACCTTCATCAGAAAGTTCATCCAACTGTTTTTCTAAGCGTGTTTCCTAATCAACAGTTTTTACATTCAGAGAATGTTTCGATATTGGCATAGATGTGACCGTTCTCTCAGGTGAACTCAAGATTTGAAAATCATCTGGTAATTTCTGACCTGGTACGTTATTAAAGATAGACTCGTCCATAATAATCAGACTGGTACAAACACATACTTATGAGGTATTTAACGTGTTTGCGTGCTGTGATACCAATTGAAAAAGTGGGGGTCTAACAACCACACCCAATATTTCGTTCAGCAATCTGAATAGACAAAATCCAATATACTTTCAAGAGAATCAACTAGATACTCACACTCAATTTATAGAAAAGTATATCAAATAGTTATATCTCAATTTCTCAATTCAATCTGCAATCAAACAAATAGGAATTTGCGAGCCCGATTGATTAAGAGAAATAACTTGGACGATATCACAACCAATATCCAAGCATCAATCAATTCAATCAACAACCTAAAGGTCGAATTCAAGAAAAGATTGAACTTAGCGCACAACCTGTGATATTTCTATTATATACAAAATATAATGCGGAAAAGAAATAACACATGCACAAATTTTGTTAACGAGGAAACCGCAAATGTAGAAAAACCCCGGGACCTAGTCCATCTTTAAACACCACACTGTATTAAGCCGCTACAGACACTAGCCTGCTACCAATGAGCTTCGGACTGGAATGTAGTTGAGCACTAATCAATCTCACATTGATCAAGGTACAGTTTCCCTTCTTACGCCTCTGAACTCCAGCAGGATTCTACGCACTTGAATCCCTTAGTTGATCTCACCCACAACCAAGAGTTGCTACGACCAAAAGTCAAAGATTTAATAAACAAATCTGTCTCACACAGAAAAGTCTATTGGAATAGATAAATCTGTCTCCCACGGAAATACCTATGAGTTTTGTTCCGTATTTTGATAAATCAAGGTGCACAGGAACAAATTGATAAACCAGACTTATATTCCCGAAGAACAGCCTAGTATTATCAATCACCTCACAATAATCTTAATCGTATGGAAGCTGAACAAGATATTGTGGAATCACAAACGATGAGACGAAGATGTTTGTGACTACTTTTATTCTTACCTATCGGAGATAAATCTCAAGCAAATATTAGCAAAGATAATACTCAATCACAATAGTAGAAGTAAGATCAGAACACGCAACTACAAAGAAAATAGTGGGGTCTGGCTTCACAATCCCAATGAAGTCTTTAAGTCGTTAACCTACAGGGTTTCGTGAAAACCTAAAGTTAAAGGAGAATCGACTCTAGTCGCAACTATTATCACACATGAATTGTGGGGATTACCCAGTTGCTAGAGTTCTCCCTTATATAGTTTTCAAATCAGGGTTTGCAATCTAAGTTACCTTGGTAACAAAGCATTCAATATTCACCGTTAGATGAAAACCTGATTAGACTCATGATGATATCTTTCAACCGTTAGATCGAACTTAGCTTCTTATACACAAATGAAATGTACCTTCATTTTGGTTTGAGTAACCATACCTAAACGTGTACACTAGGTTGGCTCAACAGTAGTTAACCAAAGTTAGTTATATGAACACTCTCATATCATCCTTGTTCATCTTAGCCACAACTAGTTCAAATAACTCAAATGAAACTAGTTATAGAGTTGTTCAATTGCTATATTCTCATAGAAGTATACAAGAACACAATTGAAGAAAAATCTGTTTGATTCCTCGAATCAATTCAAAATGCATTCCTTATTATATAAATGTATTATTTCATGAAAAAACCGATTTTAGAACTTTAACCACTCAAGTATTCAAATGGGTACGCATACTTAAAGTAGCCAGACTGAGTTTGGGTTCGCCAGTATGCAACCGGGTACGCATACTTCCAAACACAACAAAAATTCCCGGACCCAAACCCTTTGCCAGTACGTGTACGGGTATGTGTACTTAGGCACTCAGAATTTCACAACTAACAGGTACGTATACGGGTATGCATACTATAGTTCCGGACATGGATCACATATATGTAAGAACACATACTATGTTCAATCCAATGATGGTTAAGTGTTCTAAACTCTATTTCAATCATTGAAACATTCTTAGAGGATGACAATAGATGTTTTCACGAACTATTAGCATCAAAGGAATTTTCAAGTTATTGAAATAATCATAACGAAACATTCCAAGTCTACACCAAATGATTGTAAAACACAAACCATGTAAGATGTTACTCGGCTATTTTCACATGATCATATTTTGAGTTTCGTCAAGAATATAATATGAACTTGGTTGAAGCGAAGGGTTACCAACACATATTTCGAGAAATATCTAAACGAGTAAACTCGGTTAGAAATCTCAAATGTGCATAATCGAATGCTACATAGTAATACGACTTTTCTCTCAATATAGGAGATAGAGTAGAAATAGACTTTCCAAGTGATAGACGAGTTTTAGTCTCCGCATACCTTTTAGTTGATGAAGTTCCACAAGCTCTCCTTAATAGTTCTTCGTCTTCAAATGATGAACGACGTTAAGTCTAATGCTCAACTACACAATCTATCCTAGTCCGAGACATCACTATAAGTAGACTAACATTGACAAACATGCTTGAGATAGCAACGCTTACGAGATTGACTGAGCAATGCTCTAACAAGAACAACATGATAACTTGTGTGATTGACTATGGATACAAGATCAAGAGAATACGACAACGAAGTATGTTACTTGATAATAGGTTCAGACTTAACAAAACTCTATAGGATCACTATCAAGTATATCGGAGTTAACGTAAAGTGCAATTTACTTCAAATTATATAACCAAATATAATTGCGGAAAACAAAAGTAAATGGCACACAAGATTTTGTTAACGAGGAAAACTGCAAGTGCAGAAAAACCCCGGAACCTAGTCCAGAATTGAATACTCTCAGAATTAATCCGTTATACAAAATCTAAACCAACTTCGTATAGTTAGGACCAAGAAACTACCCCTAGTTCACTTAGTTTCCTCAGTATCACTGCGCTTCCGACTTCGATGAGTCACGCACTGGTACAATTCCTTTGGATCGTATTCCAAACAACAAAGGAACAACGAATCTGTTTGGTAACAACTGTATTGATTATTTTCAGGATAAATATATCTCAAGTCATACGCAAAGGCTCTTTTGTTTAATCTGAAAAAGCCGGGGTACAACAACCACACCCAACAATTCGATTAGCAATCTGTATGGACAAACTCCAATATACTTTCTAGAGAATCAACTAGACAGTCAGACTCAATCTAGAGAAAAGTATATCAAAGAGTTTATATCTCAATCTCTCGATTTGATCTTTACTCGAGAAAATAGAAATCTGCGAGTCTTTATCAAAGAGAGATAACTTGGATGGTACCAAAGACCAATATCCAAGTGTCAATCAATTTAAATCAACAACCAAAAAGGTCGGATATTCTAATTGATTGAACAACGCACAACCTGTGATATTTCAATTATATAAACAAATATAATAGGAATAGAAATAACACAGACACCAGAATTTTGTTAAAGAGGAAACCGCAAATGCAGAAAAACCCTGGGACATAGTCCAGATTGAACACACACTGTATTAAGCCGCTACAGACACTAGCCTACTCCAAACTAACTTCGGTCTGGACTGTAGTTGAACCCCAATCAATCTCACACTGATCGAAGGTACAATTATGCTCCTACGCCTCTGATCCCAGCAGGATGCTACGTACTTGATTCCTTAGCTGATCTCACCCACAACTAAGAGTTGCTACGACCCAAAGTCGAAGACTTTAATAAACAAATATGTATCACAGAGAAAAGTCTACGGTAATAGATAAATCCGTCTCCCACGAATATACCAACAAGTTTTTGTTCCGTCTTTTGATAAATCAAGGTGAACAGGCACCAATCAATAACCCGGACTTATATTCCCGAAGAACAACCTAGTATTATTGATCACCTCACAATAATATTAATTGACGCATCAAAAACAAGTATTGCGGAATCACAAACGATGAGACGAAGATGTTTGTGACTTCTTTTCTATCTTGCCTATCGAAGATATAAAATCTCAAGCCAAATATTTCAATTGTACTCGTAACGATAGAAACAGCAAGATCAGATCACACAACTACGATAAAATTAGTATCGGTCTGGCTTCACAATCCCAATGAAGTCTTTAAGTCGTTAACCTGGTTTAGAAGAAGAAACCAAAGGTTAAAGGAGAATTGACTCTAGCTTAGAACAACTAGTATCACACAACATGTGTGGGGATTAGGTTTCCCAGTTGCTAGAGTTCTCCCTTATATAGTCTTTCAAATCAGGGTTTTCAATTAATGTTAACTTGGTAACAAAGCATTCAATATTCACCGTTAGATGAAAACCTGATTAGATTCAAGCTAATATTTCTCAACCGTTGGATCGAAAACTAAGCTTGTTACACACAAATGAAATGTCTAATTTTGGGTTTATGAACCGTACCCAAATATTAACATTTGTTGGTTCAAAAATAGTTAACCAATGGTTAGCCATATGATCACTTTCATATCAACCATATTCTTCTTCACCATAACTAGTTCAAAAGACTCAAATGAACTAGTTAGAGAGTTGTTCAATTGCAAGGAAATCTTATGTAACTACATAAGACACAATCGAAGCAAAAACAGTTTGATTCACTCGAATCGGTTCATGAACTTTATAGCCACGGTTTGCAAAATCATTCCTTAGTTTATTTAAACATGATTTCAAGAAAAACCGGTTTTAGATATAACCACTCAAGTTCGCGGACTGGGTTCGCGGACTTAAGCTCATGGAAGGAGTACACAAACTCCAGCAGAAATTCTCGGATTTGAGAACTTCGCCAGTTCGCGGACTTGGCTCACGCCACTTCCATTTCTCTTGATCAACAAAGTTCGCAAACTTTGGTTCAAGAAATAAGGACTTATACATATATGTGTTTCCACAACAATGCTTATATCCTATCAATGGTTATAATCTAAACTCTCATTTCAATCATTTGAAACATTCTCAGAGAATGTTATATAGCCGTTATTCACAGACCATTTTTCGTCAGAGCAATTTCCAAAGTGATTGAAACATTACATGACTTTCGTCACTAGGAAAAGATGAATTTGGCTAAAGCGAAAGCTTACCAACACACATTTCGAGAAATAAATATACGAGATAAACTCGGCTCGAAATAGCAAATGTGTATAATGAAAGTCTATACCAAAACGACTTTTGTCTCAAGAGTAGGAGATAGAGTAAATAGACTTTTGAGTGACAGATAAGTTCAAGTCTCCACATACCTTTTAGTCGATGAAGATCCACCAGTTCCCTGAGTAGTCCTTCGCCTTGTATGATGATTTCCATGGAGTCTTGAGATCAACTACACTTTCTATCCTAGTCCGAGACCTTTAGCTATATAGGTTAGAAATCAAGACTTATAGTTTTGATCACTAACATTGACAAACATGCTTGAGATAGCAACGCATGCGATTTCGACTGAGCAATGCTCTAACAATCTCCCCCTTTGTCAATTTTAGTGACAGAACTATTAATACATATGGAATACAAAAAATAAATAAATTAACTTTTGTAGCACCTATTCCACATGCCTAATCTTCAACATTACTCGAAATCTTCGTCACTTCCAAGTACTCCAATGATCCCAAAGGTTGTAAGTTTAGCATCATCGTTGTTGAAAATACGGAGCTATAACAAAAAGAAAACAATAGTTCCCAATCATTGTTATACAATGTCATTGTATCATTACACAACGTCAAAGTTCAATTGTATCACAACTTCAACAACAATACTATGGTGATATGTATCACTCCCCCTTAGTCAATACTCCATCTCACATGGAAACCACTCCCCCTTACACAATGATCCGAAAACCATATGTATTTATAGTGTGAACTACATATTAATCCTCCCCGTTTTTTTCAATAAAATTGACAAAGGTACAAGAACGGGATCCTAATGAAATTTCCGAAAGAGACATTTCATGACCAAAAGAAAGAAACACACATCATATTATTTAGATGCAATCATAACGCCGAATCTAAATGCATTCATTAAGGAGTTTAAAGATACAAGATAACCCCTATAATATTCCACAACCGCACTCCCCACAAAGATATGACAATTAAGCGCAAGTTTAAAAAAGAACTCTCCCCCATAATATGTCATTCCCGAAAGAACAACAAGAGCGACCTTAATTTTGAAAGAAAAGAAGGATTTATTTGGAGACAACACACAAAGAACTTTGAAAGAAAAAGCAACCCTACGAAAACAAATACAGAATTGAAGTAACACTTACTGAAGTTTCAAACTCAATTTCCCAAAAGATCGAGATAAACACAAGGGAAAGAGTTATATAAACAATTAATGAACCAAAACAACACCAATAGACTGCCATAAGTGTTAAAAAGTAGCAGTGTCTAATGGTTTGGTGAGAATATCAGCCAATTGTTGTTCGGAAGGCACAAATTCCATACTTATGATACCATTTTCATAGATATCTCGAATAAAATGGTACCTTATATCAATGTGCTTTTTTCTTGAGTGCTCAACGGGATTCTCAGTGATTCGAATCGCACTAGAGTTATCATAAAATATCTTTATTATTTCAGTATCAATTCCATAATCAGCTAGCATTTGTTTCATCCATAGGATTTGAGTGCAACATGAGCCAGCAGCAATATATTCCGCTTCACATGAAGACATGGATTGTGAATTCTGTTTCTTGCTATGCCAAGCCACAAGATTCAGTCCTACATAGTAGAAACCCCCTGATGTACTTTTTCTGTCTTCCATACATCCTGCCCAATCAACATCTGAATAAGCAGAAAGATCAGTGTTAGTATCAAAAGTGTAAGATGACCATACCAGACCGTGTGATTGACATATCGTATGATCCTTTTTGCAGCTGCAAGATGAGATTCTTTTGGATTAGCCTGAAATCTAGCACAACAACCAACACTAAAATAAATATCAGGTCTAGTGGCCGTAAGATACAAAAGGCTACCAATAATAGATCGATACAATTTTTGATCTACTTTTACTCCTTTCTCATCTCTGTGTAGTTTACCAGTAGTGGGCATAGGATAAGTTATATCTCAATATGGAAATACTTGTGGTCAGTCACACAAGTTACCAGGACCGGTTACACCAGTTATCAGGATCGGTTCCATATTCCCATGGTATTGCTTGTGATCGGTCATACCAGTTACCAGCACCGGTTACACCAGTTACCAAGACCAGTTACCAATTACAAGAATCGATTACACAACACTTGTGATCGGTCATACCAATTACTAGGATCGGTCACACCAATTACAAGGATCGATCATACCACACATGGTGATTACTTAGGATCAGTTACACTAATTAATAAAAACCACTCATACCAAATTATAATTCATGCATTGGGATTAGTTATACCAAGATGCATAACACATTTACGATCGGTTCTACCATCTCACACATACTAGTCATCCAAAGATTTTCAATAAATAATCGGACCAATAAGCCTAATGATTTCCCTTTCGATTCATAAAACAAGTTCATGAATGTTCTTCCTTTAAACGAATGTAAGATATTGTTTCCTATGATGAAATCTTCACCATAACTCATTCACATAATCATAACAATATATACAAGATTATGTCAATGTCATATCTATGAAGTTCAAATGATAAGCGTTGTATTATGTAGTCTAATTCCCTAATACTATGATCGTACAATTATGACCATGTCGCATCACTAGAGTATTATATAATATGTATAGTATACACAGCTTCACAGTTATGTTTTCAATATAGAACGACTTGAAAGATACTTTAGGAATGAAACATTTCAAGTCAATATTTCTAACCTCAAGTGGAAGGATGATGTCGTCGTTGTAATTTGCTACTTCTTCACATTCTTAGGTCTTTGGAGTAATACTTGTATGTCTCAACATTCCCAGACTTTCTATTCGAGCATAAACGAATTTGACTCTAGTGTTTAATCAAGCGACTTTAGATGAGTTTTGACACACTAAAATATGACAACCATACTTGGCATACCAATGCTTGGTAAGTTCAAGCCAGCTATGATCTAAAACGTGAGACCTCAAGTCGATGAAGACTTTATGGACATTGAGGAAAGTCCCCAGCTGGAAAAGCCATAAGTAAGGTTTATAGGATGTTACCAAATGTTGTGAAACCTCCGCCCGCTTCTGTGATTAGTTGTTGATGCTTCTTTCACCGTGGTATTTTCTTTTCCGTGTAATTAAGAACATAAAACAAATATTTGTTACCTTGTATCAGGGTTTTGCTCCATCAAGTATCGACGATCTTCGATTCATTCATGTTGAACAAGTAATTCCCGAATCGAGTGTTATTGATGAAGGAGAAGAGGTTGATATAAGTACCTCTTTGCATAATCATTTATAATATTTTTTTAATAAGATAATAATGATTTTTGTTGATGTATTCAGGAGGATATTCTTATGGATAAGCAGGGTACTAACAATACCCATTCATCTTCGAAGAATGATGAGGGAGAGAATTCTCAAGAATCG
The DNA here is from genome assembly GCF_003573695.1 of Papaver somniferum. Taxonomy (NCBI): domain Eukaryota; kingdom Viridiplantae; phylum Streptophyta; class Magnoliopsida; order Ranunculales; family Papaveraceae; genus Papaver; species Papaver somniferum. The sequence goes on along the minus strand of NC_039360.1, from coordinate 12,401,225 downwards.
GAGCCAAATGAAGGTAATAATTAATTCTCTTAATGGTGACACCAGAAATCCCAACTCCTCGAATGGTTCAGAGACCCTTCAAGTAAGAATATATCTTGCATTGACTTCATGGAAGTATAAAATTGATTATTTGTGGATGAATGAATGAGAATCTATATGAATGAATGAAAAAGTTTTACCGAAATACGTCACCAGAAAACTCATAATTCAGTCTTTTAGTAAAAACACTGTAGAATCTTCATTCGACATCAGACTTTTACGATCTACCACAGTTTTCTTATTCCCAGGAAATTTCATAACTTTTGAATAGAAGCTTTTTGGGTAAAAAGTCTTGCTGTAAAATCACCTCAGACGAGCTTGTTGTAAAATCGCCGCAGTTTCCAATTGCTCCCAGATCGTTGTCTCATATAGGTAAATGTAAAATCACCTCAGACGAGCTTGCTGTAAAACGTCTTTTTGTGACTTTACATTATTTTCTTGTCTCTTGAATGTATAATAAAGAAATTCTATGATGTTATTTTAGTTACATTCTGAATTTTGTGATGGGATTTTTTATAAAGTAACCACCTTTTTGAACTATATTTAAGAATCTGGCCGTTTTTTTGAATCTTTGTATAAACTGGCCGATATTGACATTTTACATCCCGTTTTTTTTCAAAAAACGGGTTTAGATGATTAAGTGTCTACGTGGCAGTTAACCTGCTAGGTAAAATACAACATAACCCTCGTCTGAGTTCCTAACCAAATAGGGATCGAGTCAACTCGGTGACTCGTTGCACGTGAAGAAAATGTGTTTTCTCTGTAACGGTCGGATTGTAACGGTCGACTTCAGCTTCCTTCATATAAATTAGGCCTTATTGCAGAGAAAAACCCCAGTGTTTCTCCAACTGAACAGATCAAAAACAAACAAAAAAAATTAAGACATGAGCCTAAGTGAAGTAAACTCTCCAGGAAGCAGTTGCAGCAACATCAATAACAAGGTTAGATTAAAAAAAACTGATTTCATTTTCTATCTGTGAACAGGGAAGTCATGATCCAAAGGTCTGTCCTTGGATTTATTCCAGGTGCAAACATATACCATGTAATGGTATAAGGAAACTATTGTGTTCAAAACCAAAAGAAACAAATGGAAAAATGTTTTTGAAGTGTTCAATTCCAACCTGTCAGTACTTTGAATGGTTTGACGATGCCATGGATCCTGTCAAATGCAAGATGGTGAAATTACCGGTAGATAATGGTTGTTATGCTTGCAGAGAATCTGTTCACTGCTTCAAAAACTGCCCACTGCAAAATCAAACCTGCAACAAAGATCACTGCAAATCAAAGATGGAGATGAAATTTTGCAAGAATGAATACAACAATAACATAGCATACCTCACTTGTAAAGATTATGATGGATTTAAGTGGGTCTCAGATGAAGTCTTCATTGCTGCAAAAAACAGAATTATGCATTCAAGTTTACAACTTAATGCCATATGTAAGGAACTCAAAAATCTGAAAATGTAACCTGCAAATGTACTAATAAAAAACCTGCCAATTTTCATTCATCATTAATTCAAGTCTACAAAAGAAAGAAATATTATCTTCTTAGCCCTTTCTTAAACACAAACACTGTCTTCTTAAACACAAAAAAAAAAACCAAAAAAAAAAAACAGATCTTAAATCATTTCTTCTTAGACTTTCCATTTCCATTTCCATTTCCCCTTCCCTTTCCTTGTTTTATATTCTAAGATACAGATCCAATGCCAAAGAATTTTTGAGAAAGGTTATTTCTTGTAGAGGGTGGAGTAGAAGATGGTGTTATAGATGGCAGACTCATAGGTGTTGTAGAAGCTGGAGTAGAAGATGGTGCTTCCATAGGCTGACTGCCAGGCCCTGTAGAATATTCACCAACAAATGATGTTGTTCCCTTCTTCTTGTTTGACTTAGCTGCACCCCTAACTCTGGTGGTTTGACTTGTCTCTATGTTGGTGAAGGTGAAGGTTTCTGCATCACATTCAGTCCTTTGTCTCTTTGCAGTTCAATTAGATCCCACTGCACCACCAGCACATGTTCTTTTGTTGTGATTAGTAACCTCTCCACATTTCCCACACCTCCTTTTTCTCTTCTCAACACGAGGTTCATCATAACTTCTTACCCTCTTGCTCTTGGGTCTTCATGGTTTCCTACTGTGAGGAGGGTTCAAGATCTTCTTGTTCATTTTTGGCTGCAAGAAGAAAGAGGGGTGAGATAAGATAAGATATGGCAGATATAATATGGAAGATATATCAATGTAGTTATGAAACCCTAAATACATAGAAGGGAATCTACAAAATCAAAAGTAAATGCACTTATATCAATGTAGTTGAGAATATAAATATGGCATATAGTTACAAATTTAACAAGAAAAAGTACCTGGACCCATTCACTTTTATCATCTAGTGGTTCAAAAGTTGGTGCATATGTGGCCTTATAGTTCTCCACTGAATAATAATCACTGCAGTACCTGCTCAAGCAAAGTATTTAAAGGTTAGTGCTATATACATTTAACTAGAAGTGCAATTAACGACAAACTAGAAATTGCATAAAGAAGTTCTGAGACAAGGTAAAGATTTAAAAAAGAAAAATCTTACTTTCTCCATTGTGGCCTTATGGTATGCAATGCACTCACTACATGCATATAGGGGAACCCCCTCAACTGCCACTGCAAACAAAAGAAAGTCTTGCCAATGATGTTCACTGTGACCACAAAATTCTTTGTACTAATCACCATATATAATTCTCCATCCACAAAAGGGTCAACACCATAGTCAGTCACCAAATCCAACATTTTCTTAATCAATTTAACAGCAGTAGGAACCAAGTTTCCATCTACCCATGATGCAGATTCAGTCCTCCTATTGTACCATATACCCATCACTAAGTTAGAATACATTATTCCTATCATTATAATTGGTTTATTTCTCATCTTGTTGATCATATTTTTAAAATACTCTGAAAAATTGTTGTTCATATGTTCACAACAGTGAATAGGGTTAAAAAAGGCCCTGGACCATGTAGCAGGATCTTCTTTCCTCAGATAAACACTAGCTGCAACACTCTCTTTCACAATATTGTCAAAATGTTCCTGCACAGCCAATAAAAACTTAATCAAACAGTGCATAACCAATCAAAAACTAGCTTAACTTTACTGCCAAACAGTGCATAAAACAAATAACAAAGAACTGTTGTGAACTGTCAAACCTGAAAATGCTTTTCTTTATATGCTTTTGTTGCATTCCACAAAGAACTGTATAATTCAAGACCCTTGTGATACTTCTTGAAGTTTTTGTATAAATTTATGCATTTTAACACATTGCAATTAAAACAAGACCTTAAACTGATCTTACAAACAAAAGAAACAAAGTTACAAAATAAAGTTACCTCCAACATTATATGTGGTGATGGCCAGGGAATACTATAGCAACATATTCCAATAAACCTTTTTGCCTATCTGAAATGAAAGCCACTTTCACTGGATGTGCTAATATTGCGGCCTTCAAATGCTTCAAAAAAGTGATCCAATTTTCCTTTGTTTCATCTCTGCATACCATAATTCCTAACATTACTAACCCATTATGTCCATCAAGTGCAGTTGCAGCCATCAATACTCCCCCATATTCTCCTATTAGATGGCAGGCATCAAGCCCTATAATTCCCCTGCATGCTTTGCGCCAACCCCTCATTGCAGGTTCAAATGAGAGTGTCATGCTTTCAAATGTGTTATTCACTATATCGAAAGTGAACTTAGCAACAGACCCATCATTACATTTAGTAAACATCTTGCAAAATGCTGGTACTTCATTGTAACTCTCTTTATAGTTCCCATATAATGACTCTAAAACTAGATTCCTAGCCTTCCATGCACACTGATATGGTATATTTACTTTCTTTTCAGCTAAGAAGTCCTCCTTGATTATATAAGGGTCTGGAACAACTTTTTTAGGCTTATTCTTCATCCGATCAAGAACAAAATCCTTTACAAAATGAGGATCAGCAGATGTATTCTTACTTTTGTGATCCCCTTCACACTTATGTTCCAAATTCATTTTCCTAAGAACAAAAGTCTTCTCACCCTCTTTCTTGCTAGCATACACAAACCAAGGACAATCATGTTCTATTTTAAACCTACACTCAACCTTAATTCTAGAGGGAACACTTTTATCCAACTTAAATTGACACTTATTAAGAACACAAAAACCTCTGAGATGTTTCTTAAATTCTTGTTTACTTGCAAATCTAGTTTTTAACTCCATTTTGCTAGGATCTACTGGAGTAAAAACTTTTTCTTCAGGGAATAGATCTACATCATGCTCACCCTTCATGTACTCACCAAAATCATCTTCAAAGTCATCCATGTAAGCAGGTCTTTCATCCACATCCGTACCTGCACATTCAATATCAACATCAGTACCATATAATAAGTTACAAATTATAATAAATGAAATCAGTTATAAATGAAATATACCTTTTTCTTTACCTTTTTCTTCATTGTCTTCTTCATTGTCTTCTTGTTATTCTTGCTATTCTTTATCTGACCCATACTCCACATCTTCATCACTGTTATATACTGGAGGAGATTCTGGATCCTCAATTGGATGACATTCATCTATTTTGATGTTTTCCAGCTGAATATTGTCTACATCCTCAACAAACTTAACTTTATTTGTTGCTTTGACCCAATGTCCAACATCAAATACATCATCATCAAGGTCAATGGCTTTGGGAATTGGTACATCTTCAGCTTGTTGTAGCAAATCGGTGAAACTAAGATTTCTTGATACATCTTCTGCTGACTCTGTAATATTATCCACTTTATTTAGCCTTGGATATCTTCTAGGTATACTGTTCTTACTAACTGTCTTCTTTGGTGTAGTCTTTGGAGTCCCAAACTCTGTACCCTTTATCCCCATCCAAAAACATATACGCCCATCATCATTCACATAAGAATCCTCCCAAAAGTCATCAAAATCATCATTAGTTAGCAATGGTTGTGCCATACATGCATCCTTAAACCAATATAAACAATACTTCTCCTTAGACAAATCCAAAGACAATCTAGAATACACCATATACTCAACCTTCCTCAAATCTGTTTCATCTATATGACACTCAGGAAATACCAAAGTCTCATTCCTTGACTCCACATACACGCTAATATTCCTCAATTTGAATAAACTAAAACACAAATAAAAAAAAGTCCAAAAATCAGATAATTAGAACTAATTAGAACACATACACACCTAAACATCTTTAGAAATTCAATTAGCCCAAATAAACCCCCCACTGAATCTAAACAACTCAAATAAACTCTAATTAAGCAATAATTCATACAAACAAACACTAAATCATGAAACATATAACCTAATTAACCAATAAAGGAACTCATGCATTTCGAATAAACCTTAATTACAAAAGGGGAAAAACACAAACCCTAGAAATAGAAATCAATCGATCAATCATTGATTTTCATCATATATTAAGTCACGGGTTACGTTAATCTCACCTTGATTCAGATTTTTTGAATCCCAATTTGTACCTCATCTTCACTCTATGAAAATCGTCTATGGAACCCTAGATATCCAGAAACCCTAGTCTTCCCAATACGATCTGGTTCTTCACTAACATCTACGTCTTCAACTGCTACTGCTTCTTCTCTAATAATAATCCCTAACCCTAGTTTCAATAGAAGGGGAACAGAGAGAACGATGGAGAGAAGAAGAGAAGAAAGAGAATGAGAAAAAGAAAATGAAAATTATGTGCAGTTCACGCGTCTTTGAACTGGATAAGGGGCATGAAGGTAATTCTGCGCACCGGGTTAGACTTATTCAACGTCGACGACCGATCTGGTGGGTCCATGCGTGATATCTAACGGAATGTCCAGTTTATAGAAGAAATTAGAATTTTGGCCGGTTTATTAATTATATGGTTTGAAGATGGTTAGTTTGTTAAATTCCCTTGCCATTTGAATTCCACGCTTGAACTACTCTAACTCATACAATTTTCGTATTAGGTGCAAAACGACGAAATTGAGGATAACGGAGCTAATAATGATGACACGGGAAATATTGTGAACCAAAATGGAAACACAACCATCTATGCACTTCAGGTTCATGAGGATGTCGCTATTGAAGCCGTCGAAGTGATCGAAGCTCAAGTTGATGTTGCTTCAGAGATGGAAGAAATCGGTCTGATGATTGAGACTCGCATGGTGGTGCATGAATACCTTAATGCAGAGGTTGGTTTTGATCCTCCATTCAGTGAGACACTCCCGTATCACGAATTAATTGGTGGATTTAGTGTGTCTACCAGATATGTTGACTTGTATCAGAAAATATGGGAAAGGTATGGTCATATCGTTGCCACCAAAGATCGCGAACGTGTTTACTTTTTGATAATGCGAGTAGGATCTATATTGCATTTTATAGGTGATATACGAACCATGACTAGAAGTGTTGTTGCCAAAGCTGTACTCTTTGATTGGGAGCACAACTTGGACGATTCCGAGAGAGTTGGTTTTAATGTGAAATGGCTTCGTCATAGAATTGATCTCATCAGGTTGAATAGATTACGAAAGATCGTGAATCTCTTTTTATCATACTTCAGCATCTACTGGTACCTTAGTAGAAATGAATGAAATTGAAAAGATCTTTCTGATTCATGTCACCTTGTGTAAAAAAATTTCTACAAAATCTGACACACTAATTTTCAAAATCTGACATACTAATCTTTATTGAAGTTATTTACTCTTTTATAGTCTAACAAGTGGAATCCATCCCACTGTTAAATTTTCAGGGGGAAAATTTCATGAATGTTTCAAAAACTTCATTCAGAGCATTACATAATCTGAAAAGTTAATATGTCGCCTGAGAAACGTAAAAAATACAACTTCCTCTTTGAATGGTGCATAGTTATAGGTAGAATATAATTATTTATTTTTTATGATGTAAGTATTATACTTGTGCACACAAAATTCCACATCAAATACCCTTTAATAGTGCTCAAGTATTTCTGAGGCCAAAAAGTCAAATTCGAGTCGAGTTGGTTTAATCAAAGTCTGGTCAACTATTTATTCAAAGCCTGGTCCATTAGGTTGACAAGGTCATGTTTAACGATTATAAGCATATAAAGTCCATTATATATGAAGTACTCATGCCCATTGATAATAAACTCGAAACTATTAACATATAAGCCCAAAACATATTGATAACCCTAAAATTGGAAATTTCATCATCCAATTATAGTGATCAGAAAACAATTGTTAACATATCCTATTATGATGCAATATTTAGAGAAGATTCATCATAAGGTTTCGCCAAACATAATAAAATTTCAAGGAAATCCAACGACTAGATAAAAAGATATCCATGACGACGTATGACTGTTCTAATTAATGTTTCTGTGGACACAGTTAGAAATATCACATACTTTTGAGTATTTTTCATGGTTGGATCTTTATTAAATTTTTACAGTAGGTCAACAAGAAAAATATACAACACATACAGAAAATACAACATAATCTAACGGTTAAAATTTTTGATTATTAGATTTTACGAGGACAAACATCTGTTTCGATGCTTCAAAAAGAAAAAAGACTAATCTGCGAAAAGGAAGTCTTTCAAAATCACCTTCTAAGGTTGAAGAAATCTTTGGAAAGAAAGGCACAATTGTTCCTGAATACGTTCACATCAACAATCGTGTTTCGGAACTCAAGACCAGTATCAATAGACTCAAACGCAGTATTAGTTACAATTGTGAAAAGGTTTTGCATTACTTTTAAAAGAAAAGGTTGGCTCATCATAGCACTTTCTTTGTCTAAAAGTTGGATAATCACAACCAGTAACGTGAGATACAGGTTTGATCACTTCTTTAGACACCTAAACAAGGATGTTATGAAGTTTCTCATTCCGCATACGAAAATGACATCTCCTTTCTAGGTGACCTTTGTTTCCGCAATAATGGCAACTGAATGAAATGTTATTACCTGTACTGACATGAGCTGGTTTCGGAGGTTGACAAACCTTGTTCATTTGAACTTCAGCTGCAGGTGGTAGATTTTCACTTCTGCCATCAGTGTGACCCTTCTGTTGGAAATTGTTATTAGCTTTAACAAAATTAATCTTACTAATACTCGGAGCGTCTATTCCCGTATATCCCAACCCCCGTGTATCATGATGATTTTTACAAGGAATAGTAGATAATTTGGTTGAGCTAGAGCTAAACTTTTTCAAGTCTTCTTCCAACAGTTTGACCTTATCATGACCAACAGTTAGGCCAGCCTCTAAAAAAAAATCTCGAGAGAAAAAAACGCTTTCTCTGTCACTGAAACAACTTTGTTGAGAGTACACCTTGCTTCAGATTCTGCAAGTTTTTCTTTCAACACAGAGATTTTGACGAAGATTTTCACATTCAGAATTTTTTGAACGCACATCTTCTTCACAATCTTTATGAAAGGATTGTAAGAGATTATATCTACAATCATAACCTTTAAATATTTTTCTCATTTTCTTGTTTTCTTGACAGAGAAGAGTCATAAAATCAATCATACATGATGTTGACTTCTTTTTCTTTATAAGATGGTCAAAAAACTTGATAGATTGCTATACTTCCTCATCAACATCTTCACTTTCATCAGAAAGTTCATCCAAATGTTCCTCTAGGCGTGTTTCCTAGTTATCCAAAATTTTGGGTAATGATAAAGATCTCAAGTGAATCCAAGCTTTGAAACAAGCATGAATATTTCAGGACTGGTGATGCGTCGTTGGAGATAGTGTTTCTGTCCATAACTCCATATAGTCAAATTGCTATAAACACAGTCTTATGAGGTCTTAGCGTGTTTGCCTGCTCTGCTACTAATTAAAAATGCGGGGGTATAACAACCACACCCTACTATTTCGTTCGGCAATCTGTACATACCAATATAATTTTGAGAGCACCAAGTTACTGAGTCTCAATTAGGAAATATATTAAAGAACTTTATCTCTTTCTCAACACAATCAGTAAATCAAACAGATAGAAATCCGTGAACCTGATTGTTACGAGAATTACTCGGATGGTACCAAAGATCAATGTCCGAGTGTCAATCAAGTCATATCCAACAAACAAGGTAGGATATATCAACTATGATTGAACTACGCACAACCTGCGATATTTCAATTATATAAAGAAAATATAATGCAAAAAAAGAAATAACACAGACACCAGAAATTTTGTTAACGAGAAAACCGCAAATGCAGAAAAACCCTGGAACCTAGTCCAGACTTGAAAACCACACTGTATTAAGCCGCTAAGACTCTAGCCTACTACAAGTTAACTTCGGACTGGAATGTAGTTGAGCCCTAACCAAGTCTCACACCGATTAAGGTACAATTGAGTTCTTTACGCCTCTTGAATCTCGCAAGACTCTTCGCACTTGATTCCCCTAGCTGACGTCCTTTACAGCGTAGAAGTTGCTACGACCCCAAGTCGAAGACTTGTAAACAAATATGTCTCCCATAGATAAGTATATTTTATTTGTTGTTTCCGTCTTAAGATAAAGATCAAGGTGAACAGGAAACTCAACTAATAATCTGGTCATATATACTCCCGAAGAGAAGCCTATAAATATTAGTCACCTCACAATAACCTAACTGATTAATTGAAGAAGTTATTGCGGAATCACAAGAGTCTGAGACGTATAAACTGTTGTCGTTACTTTTTATATCTTACGTATCGGAAATAAATCTCGAGAAAATCTTAGAGAAGATTAAACTCAATACGATAGAAAAAGTAAGATCAGGATACGCAACTTACAGAGAAAATAGTTGGACCTGGCTTCACGAATCCCAACTGAAGTCTTTAAGTCGTTAAACCTAATAATGGTTTTCAGAAGAACAGGAAACCTAGATTAATGGATAATCGACTCTAGTTTGTAACTAGAACACACGAGAGTGTCGGGATTAGGTTTCCCAGATGCTATAATTCCTCCTTATATGGTCTTTCAAATCAGGGTAGCTTACAATCAAAGATAAGATATCTTAGTAACAAATCACTTAATATCCACCGTTAGATGAACTCCCGATTAAAGATTTAAGCTAAGTTTGCTTAGAAAATAAGCAATCAATCTTTACCGTTAGATGGTATTAGCTTGATACATACATACAACTGAATATACCTATATTTAGATACAGGTGAACCGTACCTAAACGTGTATAACAAGTTGGCTCAATAACAGTTAACTGAAGTTAGCCATATGAACACTTTGAATGTTGGATAAATCATATAAAAATATGATTTCAATCATGCATTGCAACACATATCAACCATCAATTTCATCATAATAAATAATCAAAAAAAATCAAAATTCAAAATTCTTACCTCGAACGATTTCTTGGATAGAATCGACCAAAAACACTCTCAAACGATCACAAATTTGATGTTGAACAAACCCACAGAATGGATTGAGAAAAAAAACTCTCTAGATTTCTAGATAGAGGACATGCATTTCGGTTAAGGTTTGGGGGAGAAAAAAAAATGAGGAAGAAATGAAGGAAGTTTGATCTTCTGTGAAGAAAACATGATTTATGTTGCACTCAATGGTTCAGCACAGCCGCTAATTGAAAGAACGCAGTCAACCAAGTTGACTGATCAACCGCTATTCCATTCAACGAAAAGCAGATTTTTTTTACGCAAAATGGTTCAGCGCCACTTCGTTGTTTGATTCTGCGACTAGCATGCTAGATTAGCACTGCCACAGGACTTAGGAGGTTACCCTAGCTGTTAATCTAGATGATAGGTTAGCACACCATAGGACTTAGTTTTAGTCTGTGGTCGATCAACCTGGAACAACAATATGCAAGAATAATATATGAAAAATACCTTATGGTGCAATCCTTAGTCACTGATCGATCAACCTGGAACAACGGTAATACCTTGTGGATGTCATGGTTTATCTCTCTTGACCTTAGACATAATGAGTGGTAATTCCTTCAACACTATATTGATGAGTATTGTGTTGTTTTTATAGGTAGGTAGAAAGAGGACCAAGTTCCTACGATTTAAGTATTAGACTTTAGATGTCGACCGTCCATTAAGGAATAACACTAGGGAATAAGAACTATGATTTTGGGCATACCAAATCTTCAAAGGCATACTGAATGAAGACAAAAAAGGTTGTGAAATAGCAAAATCAGATAACCCCTTAACCCAAATTTTTTTAATGGCAAATCTGCCCTTTACGTATTAGTGTTAATAATCTTGATTAATGATTAAAATAATTTTCAGAATTATAAGAGTTGTTTAGATGAAAAATTTGAGGGGAAAAAATTCAAAGTTTTGGTTTGGTTAAGAATGAGAGAAAGAGAAGGAGAAAGTGGGAAAATTCTAATTCTTGATTCAATGGAGGATGAGGGGGGTCATCACTCATCTAAAAAACCTAGGAAAATACATATCAACTACAACAATGATCCAGAAATGGCTGATTTCTTAGATTATGAGAATGATTTTACACAAACTCAAATACAAGCTCAAACTCAAACACAAACTCAAGATGATGATTTTTATGAGCCAAATCCAGATGATGAAGACATTGATGACAAACCCAATGCTTCTACTACACAGGTACACTTATATCCTATACTTAATCTCACTTCTATAGCTCTCAATTATCAAAAGTTAGGTTTTTTGAATCATGGTTCGGCGAAACAGGTTGAGGTTCGGCTCACATCTATGAGCCGAATCTACCAATTGATGAACGGTCCGGCTTACTGAATCTGTTTACTGCATGCGCCGAACCTATAATTTCCAATTCCAACCCTTTTGCTAAACACTAGATCGGCTTATATGAAAGTGTCATAGTAAGAAGAACAACATCCTGAATTTCCCGGAATAAAATCATTACTAATTCAGCTTATATATCCAAAATCGTATGTGCCGAACATAATTTTTTAATTTCTGGGTTGAAATATTGTTACTGGTTCGGCACATATGGAGAATATCGTATCAGCCGAAACCTCTTATGTTCAAGGTTCGACACATAATATGATTATCGTCTGAGCTGAACATGAATTTGTTAATTTTTGGGTTAAAATATTGTTCGTGGTTCGGCACATATTGAGGATATCGTATAAGCCGAAACCTGTAAATGTTTATAGTTCGGCACATAATGTGATTATAGAATGCGCCGAACCTTGTTATTATATTCCCTTTCTAGTGTTTAACCTTGTATATTCTTTGTAGATCGTGCTTGGACCCATGGAAAATCAACCTGATCTAGTAGACATAATCCACGAGGATACCAAGGATCACTTCCAAAATGATTTGGTATGTAAGGACCTTTTGTTTACCTTAATGTTATCCTAATATTCCAAAGTTTTTCTTACAAATTACTTGTTTTGGAATGAACGTAGATATGGAAAACTAAACTAGAAGTTCTGTATTGGCTTGAGGAACACGCGATGAAGATAAATTGTGTACTAGTTAAAGGACAACAAAGACGATGGGATCGGTTTGAAATGATTTGTGAGCGTAGTGGAACCGGCGCTAGCAAGGTTAAAAAGGGTATTGTATACGTTGGGAAGACCGGGAGAAAGAATGGGACGAAGAAGAAGAAAAAATATTGTCCTTTCAAGATCGTTTTCAACCTCAAGAATAAGTCCATGAACAAAGAAGATCAATATTGGATAATGAATAAAGATATGGATTGTCGTCATAACCACCCACGTCCCAAAGACCTTCATGGACATGCGAAAGTAGCGCGACTCAAACCCGATGAGATGCTAGAAGTGGGTAAAATGACACGAGCACGTTTGCCACCTTCTATAATTCTTAGCAAATTGAAGGCGGACAACAAGAATAACAAGTCGACTATGCAAACTATCTACAATGCAAGAAAAAAGATTAGAAGACTCAATTTGCAAGGTAGGATGGTGATGCAATAAGTAATGTGGTTAGGGGTGAAGAATAACTACGCTTGCCAAAAGAAGTTGGATGACTTCGGTCAAGTCACACACCTTTTCCTTTCCCACCCGGAATGCGCCCAATTGGCTCTATGCTTCCCACAAGTTATTATATTGGATTGCACGTACAATACTAATAAGTATGAGATGCCGTTGATGAACATTGTGGGGCATACTTCGACAAAGGCACCGTTCACCGTGGATTTTTGTTTCATGAAAAACGAGAAGAAAGAGATTTATTTTTGGGGGTTAGAACAATTGAAATTAATATTCCGGGAGGGTGCTCTTCCTAAAGTGTTCGTTTCCGATCAAGATTCATCGTTAATGTATGCTATTAAGAAGGTATTTCCGGATGCATTCAATTTTCTTTGTACGTTTCACATATGGTGCAATGTGAGGAAAAAATGCCAACTGATAATTCAAACACTTAAGTTGAAAGAATTAGAGAATATTGCTAAGCTACCTTTGGAGACACGAGTAAAGAAAAAGAAGGAATTCTTGAAAGCATATGAACATAATGAGATGTTGTGGGCTTCTTTCCAAGGCGAATGGGAAGCTTTGATATGGTCAATCACCGAGGATGCCTATGAAGAAAATTTTAAAATGCTTATTAAGCATTGGAAGACCGCCTACCCCGATGTCATTACTTACTTGGTCAAAGATGTGTTGGAACCTAATAAAGAAAGGTTCGTGAGTTTTTTCACAAATCGGCACAAACACTTCGACAACCAAGCCACAAGTATGGTAGATTCGGCTCATTATCGGTTGAAGAAGAACCTTTTAGGTTGTGTTGACACTTTTGTCACGGTTTTTGATGCAATTGATGAAAATTTCAAAAGTGATGTTGTGAGAATTAAAACCGCGTTCGAGCATGACCTTATGGTATGCAAACGGTATCGACATCTTTAACTGATCGACAAAACTCCAACTCAGTTTTGTGTGAACCCCAACCAAGGCATTCCAGGTACAAATTATATAGCTCATCCCAACTCATGTCATAAAAACGAGCATCCACACTTACACCCCTTGCTTTAAGGCCTGTAATCTTACTAGCCTCATCAGGAGTGATTGCCATCTCGCCAAAAGGTAATTGAAATGTGTAAGTTTCTGGACAAAAGCGCTCGGTAAAGGAAGAGGCTGACACACTATCATATTCCTTATGTACATAATTGATGATAGGCCATAAAGCACTACGTTGTACGTAAGAAATCACCTCAGGAGCCTCTTCATCAAGACTCCATTCCGCTGCCCTCTGGTGTCTCAATACTCGGACTGCACGGTTGTGATCAGGAGTCTCATAAATTTTCTTCGCCCAAGAATCGGCATAACCAATCAACACATTTCCTCCATCTTCCGAAAGACCATGAGGCAAACCATCTGATCGAGGTGTAATTACGTCATCTTCATCAGGAATGTGTAAACCAGTGATCCGTCGATCATCATCGTCCTTCTCTTTCTCGGGTTATGCCACCTTCTTACCTTTCTTGTATTTCTTGGGTTTTCCTTGGGGTTGTGTTTCTTGATGAACTTCTTGATTATCATCAACTTCTTCATCTTCAGATATTCCTTCTTCTTGTCTTTCAATTCTTACTTGTTCACCTTCTTCTTCTAAAATTCCTCCTCTACCTCCCGCTCCCAATTTTTTCTTACCTCCTCTTCTAGGATCGGGAGTTTTAGAAGTAGAAGGTGTTACCTCCATCTTCTTCCTCTTCGTAGCTGCATTGGTCCTGACACAAGTATGAAAGTTATAAGACTAATTCGAACAACAAAGAGATTTGGAAAGCCAAAAACTTGTAAGAAAATAAGAAGGCTCGGGTTACCCGAAATAACACATATGAGCCGAATCATGTCTTGAAATTTTTATTAGATTACACATAGAGTGGATCGGCTCATACCACAAAACAATTATAAGCCGGTCTTATATATTCGGCTCACAACCGATACTGTCGAATAAGCCGAATCTATGATTATGAACTCAAACATGTATTCGGCGCAACATGATAACATATAAATAAGCCGATCCTATACACTTGTAAAATTTATGGAATTTTAACAATGATATTCGGCGCAACCCTAATACTATCGAATAAGCCGAATCTAGACTTATGAATTGAAACATTTATTCGTCGCAAAATGGTGTCATACAAATAAGCCGATCCTACACATGAAGAATTCATGAATTTCAAAAAACATTAATCGGCGCAAAACTAATACAACCATACAAGCCGATCCTAAGCACATGCAAAAATTCTGAAATTCAAACAACATTTATTCGGCACAAAACTAATACTACCATACAAGCCGATCCTACGCACATGCAAAATTTCTGAAATTCACAAAACATATTCGGCACAAAACTAACACCATCGAATAAGCCGATCCTAAATATAAGTCTCTGTGTCACTAAGTTCGGCTCAAAACGGATTTCAGATTTACGCCGAGACGTTCATATGCACTTTCAGGGTTCAGTTTCAAGAACAGCTCGGCGCACATTTAAGATTTGTTTTGCGCCGAACTATACACTGTCACCGCCGCAGAAACATGATTTTGACGAATTAAATCGACCAAACCAATCTAAAACATCAAATACGAGATGGGTTGTAGAACTGACCTTCTTATTCTCATTTCCGGAGTTGGTTCTTCTTCAATCTCTTCTTCCGGTTGATTTTGTGGTTGATTTTGAGTTTGTTCTTCACTCTCTAAATCTTCTTCTTCTTCAATAGGTTGTTCAGTCGATCGATTTGAACGAGATACTGGCTTACGACGACCCATTATATAGATGAGTTTAATCGTCGACTAAATTTTCACGAATCGACGATTAAATTTCCGCGATGATACGATGAAAAAAAAGGAAGAAGAAGGGTTCGACTTTTGTGGAGGAGGAAGAAGAAGGGGTTAGGGATATGAAACTGATTTTGGTTATGAAACTGATTTTAGTTTTATTGATTATAGGTTTTTGTATTAGGGTTAGGGATAGATTAGTAATTTAAAGGATTTAAGGGCATATAGGTAATTGAACCACCACATAGGATACCCCTTATAAGGTCACCCAAGTTAGGACTAGTGCTTTGTATGCCTAGGAAGATTTTGGTATGCCCAAAATCAGGGTTCGGGAATAACTCCTTAATAAACTTAACAAGTTTAGCAACATCTAGATTAGCCCAAAGTTATCACATGGGCCCAATGAGATAATTCCATGTTATGGAAAATATCTTACATGCCACATTTAGTACATAATGATGTGGAACAATACTTGGCTTGTTTCAAAAAGGGATCACCCAAATGTTGCAAATTACTGTAACTGATTACACTTCCAAAAGCCATTTGCATTAGTTTCAATCGCATGTGTAAACAGGGCCAATGTGGGAAATAACATAATCAGTGTAAAAGGGAATTCATTAATAAATTAGAAACTAAAACTGCAAACAAACAACATTTGGGGCAACATTTTGCCGGGAGAACACCTATTTGACCGAAGTTTTTTACTATATACTAATAAAGTGTCTAGGTAGTGCTCCTTGTTTATAATCCTAGTCATCCAGGTACAAACTTAGTTGTGCCGTGCGGAACTTCCAGATTCCGACTTGGGTTCCATCTTGATAGTTGCTAGAAAGTCGGGCTTCGTCCCTGGAGAAGCTTGTGTGCCAGGGTAATGAAAACGGGTTACTGTGTAGTTCGGTGCTGCTGACTGCTGCTTGTTCAAAGAATCCAATGTAATCTGGAAATCAAAAACTCGATGCAAGATCTGCAAATACCCGGAAAGCAATGTATTTTCCCCTTTCTTGCAGATGCATGTAGATGGTAGTATGGTACTAAGGTAAGGACTGCATGCATACAAATATATACATGCGCGTCTCATGCTATTCCCTGAAAATTCACTGGTGAAGGGCCTGTAAAACTACCTCTGACCTGCATCCTAGTTTGGATGCAGTATGGCACAACACCTTCTGTACTTCGTTCTCAAGAGCAACAAATACGGTGGTCTTCCGCTTCAAAGCAAAGCAGGAACCTGCTGGCCAGAAAGGAGCAGGGCCAAACTGTAAAAAAAGACAGATGTAAACTTTGAAACCACGGGTAAAGAAACTAGCAGCGCTTTCCTAAACCATGTAAAAAACCTTTTAGTCTAGCTCCACCCAGAAATTTCCCAAATGCAAGCAGTTGTAGATTCTTACTCGGTTTTGTTAAATTTGCGTCATCAGATTTAACTTGCAAAAGCTCCATACATGATAGATCATGGTCTTCCAGACCCTGTAATTTCCAGGTTCTTGTGGTACTAGTTTGATGAACATGTTTACAGTAAATTATAATCGATGATGGAACAACATGTACAATCATAGACTTATGAGAGGAAGATAGATTTGTATAGTATGTGAGGTTATGATGAAAAAAAATAACTTCGACAGCACAGTCGAGCAGGTGCCACAGAAGAAAATCCATCAACACAGCAACAATGAGTTATTATCACTAATTTAAGATTCGATGAAAACCACTTACCGAGTTACTGGATCTTACCTTTGGAGGGTGAACACATAGAATGTTGCAGAATAGCTTATACAAATCCTCATTTTCTGATCCTTTTGTAGCTTCCATTTCCTACTCTAAACTCTTCAACGAGTCAACAAGAGAAGCTATACTTGCGCCTATGTGACATCTTCAAACTCCTTGAAAGTAAGAGACCAGGTGAATAATGTGTACTTAAATATCATCCATCAGTTGAGGTTGAGCCACAGACTTCTTTTTAGAACCACAAACTCGAGCATTAAGCTCTAACAAGTACACCAGAATACAGAATATTATAGTAACATAAAGTTCAGGTGATTTATAAGAACATCGCACCGTCTAACTACGATTTGCATTTAAACTGATTTAGATGTTGGGTTGGCTGTTATTTCTGAGAATATATTCACATGGCGTCAGAGAGATGTTATAATACAGCTGCAGTCTAGATTAAAGCCTGTACATGCAGATATGGATATCGTAAAAGCTTAAATGAGAGTGAGTCTCTCTATACCATAGCCATAATTGTGATTCTAAATGAGGCACAAATGTTAAATATATTTCGTCGGGAATTGAGTATGGCAATCATAAAAACTAGTGTCTTTCCCGTGCGTTGCACGAGATCAAGTTTATCAGACATATTACATTTGATGTATACACTTATTACGGGTTACATACAAAAAATATAGTCTGCTCCCTACTATTTTCTGCTGAAAATTATCGAGAGAGTAAGCGATAAAACTGCCAGCCATCTTGTAAATCACATTTCTATGACTTACATGCGTACTACTATGGACGGTATTAATTAAGGCACTTGGTAAGATCTATATTTGAAAATATTTGATAGATGTCTGACAGAAAAAGAACATGCGTACCTCCCAAAGGCATTTGATTGATCCAACTATTATTTCTGATAATCGGCTTTGTTGCTTTGAAGGCCATGACAGTGTAATTCCATGCTTCCGTATCTTCTGATATGTAAGACCTCCTTTTTTTTTCTAGTATTATGGATTGTTATTATATTATGACCTTGTTAATTCATACAAAAAGTATGCAACAGAAGCTCCGTATATAAAAGCATCCCCTTGCCCCTGTACCTGTACTATGGCTTATACCATGGTCATGTTATACATTCACAACTTATGCAACTATCTTAGATAGTGTCGGCAATATACCATATTCTAAGCATAATAAATTTTGAAGTACGTAAGATAAAAGGAAAAGGGTCATATTATAACCAATTGGTTCAAATATAAAAAAAATGTAAATCTAGCGTAGAACCAAGAGATGAAACCGAATCACACAAACCAAAAAGAAAAAAACATTTTTATAACTAAGATATGTCATACAAATAATGAATTCCATTTTTATTACATTCCTTCCGGTGAATAAAAGATAAGATTGAAAACTATTAGAAAGGTTATGTCCAGTAAATTAAGAAGAGCACCTCCTTCCCCTGTTTCAGTCTGATTAAAGCTTCTTTTGAACTGAGTTTAGTATTACCTGACATGTGATCAACAATGGATCCATCTTCTCTAATGCAATGGAAAGGAATAAAACTTTTCCTGAAAATCTTTATGGAAGTCATCTTAATTCGCAGGCTCTATTCAATTCATTATTATGTGGATTCTAGGATAGTTCATATTATATGATACGATGACAATATGACATCCTCCAGCAAAATATGATCTTCCTGATCAATCGGGATAAACCAAAATACTTCCATTTAGACAGCCAGCAAAACAAAAAGGTTAACACTTTAAGCTGACAAATTAGTACTACAATCCAAAAATACCAGCTAGCCTATACAGCATAAGTTAGATTAAAAAACTCAAACACAGAATGCTCCCACTCACCTGCATCGAGTGTGGTCAATCACTTATGTAAGCATTCTCATTGATGAGTTATTTCCTTCCACCTCATAAGACCTGTTGATTTTAGAAACGTTATTTGAACCGATAATAATCAACATGCAGCAATACAAAGCCTTGACTCTAGCTACTCATATAAACACATGGAAAGATAGTCCATACATTATTTCATAGAGATCATTGTCATTTTTTTTTGGTATTCCAAGTCCCACGTTGACACTCTTTTCTCTATGGACAAAAACATAATACAAATATATAAGATGCCTCCACTACATTCCTAAAATTCTACTCATTTACTTATAGATACTAAAAATAAATTATTATCCCATGCATTTCACTTCTTTTTCCCTATTAAAACTTCAAGTTGTTACGATGTAAATCTTATGCAATGACTTGCTCTTTCCCATGATTTTGAGATGTAGCTTAGAAAAAAAAAGAAGGAAGCAAAGAACTGTAGCAACCCAAACCGAAGATATAACACTATCTTTTTCTTTTTTTTTGGATATTTTGAATAGCTTTCTTTTTCTGAAAAGCATGAAAAGAACATGAAAAATAACTTGAAAGGACGAAGCATCAAAGCAACACATAGTTTGTGGGTCAAGTCAATAAATCCATGATCCGTATATCCTTGTTCTCAAACATTAGAAATTTTTCAATTTCAAATATATATAAAACGAATAACCATCATAAGTTTCTAATATGCTCAGTTCATAAATCAATATTCACACTTTTCGGAAAATGTTAACCTGGTGCTAGAACAGTATTATTGATGTATTTACCACCTTCAACCTAGTGACACGATCATGCATATGGTGCCAGGAAAGACTTACAGGGGTTAGTCCACGAGTGAGTTGGAGGGAGTTTAATGTATTTTGAATCTTGGGGATTTTGAGGGAGTGTAAGAGAGTACAGGGAGTTTGAGAGAGTTTGGTGTGTTGAGTGTAGGGAGTTTGAGAGACTCCCCCAAAATCTCTACTTTTTTGAGAGATTTGGAGTGAGGAAAAAATACACTATAAACTCCCTAGAACTCCCAAAAAAAAACAAATTCCCTATCATTCTAATTTTTACCACTAACAGGGGGTTTAAGAGTTTTTTTCAAACTCCCCCACGACTAACGGGGTTTTCTAGGGAGTTGGGGAGACTCTTCTAAACTCTCCCACGACTAACGGGGATTTTGAGAGACTCACTCGAACTCCCTCACGACTAACGGGAAAAAACACAACTACACCCAACTCCCCAACTCCCTTGAGGACTAACACCCTGTTACTTTCAACTGTAGTACCTAACTTGAATTAAAAAGCAACCTTTCCGAGTAGGGATTTATAGCTTAGGGAAACCACATAATCAGGATAGACATGGCTACCCATTTTTACAAATGGACTTCCAGGTGGAAAGTGTGTTGCTATTTTCCCTAATAAAAAAAATTAAGAAAATATTAGCTCAAAGAGAAAGGTAATCCTAACTCTTATGGTGCGACTAACTTACGCTATCAAACCAATAATATATAACTCATATAAAAAACTTATGCATATTTATCGCCCATCAAAGGAGTTTCAAAGATGATATTTCATGCTATAAACTTTAAATAAATGATATTACCAAAAAGTGTGGTTCTTAAAATACTTTAAGAAAAAGTTCCTGCATGTCATCCCACAATTCCTTGACCAAAGCATTTATTAACGTTGTTTTTTTCGTTACCATTATTATATAAGAATCTACGATAGAAGAGATAAAATGCAGGTTGCTAAGTTTTTTTTTGTAAATAACTTGCAGGTATGTAACATCTATTGCTTAAAAAATATGTTTTTGTAGTTCGATAGATGACTTCTTATGCAACCATGGTTTTTGTTTTTGCGATGTTCTGTTGGCAGATGTAATTATGTATGTTCAATTTTTCTTTAATTGTGGAGTCCAGTACTGGCATCAAATGATGTTTCTGGTGGGTTGTTTTTGATCAGTGGTGGACTTCGGGCGCACAATTTATATGTACAAAAGGGTGAGGTATCTTTTTTATTAGGGTAAAATCTTTTGGTTCAATTCGATTGTTCTTCACCGTTTGGTGATATTGCTCATTAGTTTTAGATTACTAGAGAGACACGTAGTTAGCTCTTACTGTTTGATTGCATCAGTAAGAATAGACTGTCGTTTGGGATATTTCCATATTTATATTGACATTGAGATGTGGCTCACTTTTACAGCCTTCCAGCTCTCCTTAATAGTTTAGTGGAGTGGTTATTGACATTGAGATGCATATTACTTGACAGAAATGGTTCTCTTTTAGGGCACAAGTGGTAGTTAACATCAAGGTTGAGATTTTTTACGTCCTTGATAGCAAAATGGAAGTGGAGTTTGGAGATTGTTAATTATTCTTAAGTTCGACAGTATTAACAATGACCTCTTTCTATTAACAATGACCTCTTTCTATTAACTGCGGTGTTTGGTTTAACAATTGGCTTGAAAGGCTCCTAAAAGATAAAGCTCAATTACTGCAAATGATGTTAAGATTAAAGCGGAAGATAATCTTCTCATCAACTTTACCTCCCTAAATTTTTAATGTAATCTTCTCATTGTGTTTACTGCAAATGATGATAATTAGGGCTTCGAGATAAGATAACAGGCGGTGGAGTAATGGGATTAGGTGAGTAATTTTCACCTCAGGAGTTTGTTGTGCATGAAAAATTGAAAAAGAATTTTCTTAACCCTCGATTATTATTGGTAGGGGGTCAGGAGTTCTAAAATTCAAACTTTTGGCCTAACTTTCATCATGGAGCCAGCAATTCGTCCTCAAATTATATATAGAATAGGAACATAGAGATTAAATAAGGAAAAGAAAAATGGTCATTTTCTATTAATCAGCAAACATATAATACAATATATGATGATTGTAATACAATGTATGACTATATAGTATATTTCCTACCAAAGAGCAAATATCTGATTTACTCCACCTTTACTAAAATGATTTCGTTTCTATTATTATTATTATTATTATTATTATTATTATTATTATTTATTATAATCGGTCCTGTGCCTGCCTGTGGGGGACGTTTTGATTTCATATACAAGTAAAACACCACAATTAGTGCCCCCAGGCATAGTGCGAGAACCGCAACGAAAACTACGGTTTCGGTATTCCACGAATGGATGCTTACCTTGACGCCGTAAGCTTCCACAGAGAAATCCGTGTTTGAAGTGATGTTAGAGGAGCATGGTGGTGGTGGTGGTGTGAGGGATGTGTCAGGCAGTGCAGTGGTGACACTAACAATGGTGGATCCGATTTCCGCTACGCCAGCATCGACCATACTAGGTGAAATAAGAAAAAGGAGACCGGCTGTATATAGGAGTAATGGAAAGAGACGGACAACCTTCCATGGAGCACCGATGCTCTTTTTTCTACCTTCTGGGACTTCTTGGTATGCTACTCCGAGTGACCTTAAGCCTCTTTCTGCAAATTTATCAATCGCTGCATGGACTCTAGGCTCTATGTCCGGTTTATCGCTTGCAAGATGCAAACTCTGATCATCAAAAATAGTTGCTAGATTAACAACAGGAGCAGTTAATTAAGAATGTGCAAATAGCCAAAAACACATGCAGAAGCAAGTGTTAAAAGCTAACAATTTTGAGTAAAAGGTAAAAAATCACATTAAATAACTTAAATTCACTAAGCTAACAATTTCGTTGCTATGCTTGATAATATACGCAAGTTTGAATATACAACACTTTCAAAAATGTTAGCGATTCCAGATTCTACTTACTGGAAAGAGATCGGTTTTATATGCTGCCCAGAAGAAGATAACTGTCATTATTGCCATGTAAGTACCGAGAATTATTCCAGTGGCAAAGATCTCAGCCAGCTTCCAGCTGTCCGGTAGAGGAGAAGGTTTTACTCTATCTTTTGATATCGTCATTATGGTACCTGATACATGAATAAGTTAGAAAAGAAAACATCTATATAGCGGCCTCAACCAAATGAAAATATGCAATCTTGGAGAAGTGAACACGAACCATCATTAAGTACGGCAATAATAAGCACCATGAAAGGAGGAAAGTCGAACTCCCAAATAAGAGCTAGTAGCATGAAACCAAGCTATCACAATAAAATCAAGTGTGAGGTGGTGGATAAGAACCTTTTAACTTACTGATATTAACTACAGCCCCTCAAATTAAAAGAAATGCTCTGCATAGAAAGAACTAGTTACTTACCACAATACGAATGTAGAAACAGCGTAGATCTGTAGAAACACAAAACGATAAAAGTTTATAAACGTAGTAGAGCTGCTATTTGGCTTATAGAAGTGATTTCACCTGCGTCACCTAATATTAAGAACCAGATATTACCGTGTAGTTTTTCATTCTTTGGAAAATAGCTCGACTTGTCGACACGGCACTAATAATAACACTAAGACCAGGCTCAGTTAGTCCAATGTCAGAAGCACTACGAGCTGCATCAGTCGAATCCGCAACAGCAATACCAATGTTAGCCTTTTTAAGCGCAGGAGCATCATTCACTCCATCACCAGTCATTCCACATATGTGCTTCCTAGCTTGCAGGTGTTTTACGATCTCATATTTATGTTCTGAATCAACAGAAAAAATCCAATGAAAATGAACACCAAAAAGGAACAAGAAATATAAACCCAATTAAATAGTTGTAATAACAACAGTACCAGCAAAAACATCTGCTTTCTCAATCAGTTCATCAACCAGTAAAGCTGCAACAGATTCATCCTCGCTCTGACCTAGCAATGCAGATGAGGGGTACATGTTGGTTCCCATTCCCAGACGGCGGTCAATTTCTTTCCCAATGGCCAGTTGATCACCCAACAATAATTGAAAGAGAGACTGAATCTCTGCTCACTTTTATACATGGAAGCTAAAAGGGATCACGAAAAGGGGTGGCAAGAGAAAATACTTGGGCAACAGAAACCTACCTGTGATAATTTTGACACTAACCCCAAGTTCTAGGGCCCGCTTAATGGTCTCAGCGCTGTCGTGTCTAGGTGGATCAAAGAGTGGCAAGAGGCCGACAAACTTCCATGGAGCACCTCTGCTCTCTTTCCTGCCTTCTGGGACTTCTTGGTATGCTACTCCGAGTGACCTTAAGCCTCGTTCTGCAAATCTATCAATCGCTGCATGGACTCTACGCTCTATGTCCGGTTTATTATTTGCAAGATTCAAAATCTGATCATCAAAAATATTGGCCAGATTAACAACAAGAGCTGTTAAGAATTTGCAAATAACCAAAAAACACAAAATGTTCAAAAAGTGATACCTGCTCTGGTGCACCTTTGCTAACCCGAAGCATTTTACCTTCATTGTCAATGTATGTAAGCGCCGTTCGTTTGTCAATGGGGTTAAATGGGAGAAAGTGCACTTCTTGGATGCCAGAACGCGCCTTTTAGTGAATTAGATCAAATCAGAAACATTGCTAAACGAATACTCAAAGAGAAACTACATTTGGTCAAATTTATGAAGAACCACTGCAAACTCCAACATCAGCAAACATACCTCCTCTGGGTCAGCCAACATCCCAACAATAGCTGTGTCTATAGCATCTTGATTCTCAATTCGAGATGCTCGAGTAGCCATCAAGATAACCATATCTTCGTCTACTCCTTTGGTAAAACCTGGATATGTATGATCAAGCACAAGTAGTCAGATGAAGGACCCACTGCCTTCCTCAAGTAGAAATACATTTCACCGTGAAACCTATAGATATATGACCTCAATTAGATTCTTATCGACACTGAGCTTGTTCAAGGTCAGAGTTCCAGTCTTGTCACTGCAGAGCACGTCCATGCCAGCCATTTCCTCTATTGCTGTCATTCTCTTTGTTATGGCTCCCTGCAGAACAAAATTCACCTGGAGAGTGAGTCTCGAGTTAGAGAGAGTTTGGCATTCACTTAGAGAGTGAATGGCCTATATAGTTGTTTTGAGACAAGTTTTGGGTAAGGCTGAAGCACGAGAGGGTGAAGTTTGTTCACTGAACCACTGTGTCAACAGGTTACATCCAGGAGAAATTGCAGAAGTCAATTTGGGAGCGTATTACGAACCTGCTGAGCTAAACGACGGGAACCAATGGCCATTGTCACTGACAGCACTGTTGGCATGGCGATTGGAATTCCTCCGATTAGAAGAACCAGAAGATTGTCAATTCCTGGACGATAACCCCTACCTTGCACTGGGTACATAACAAGAACCTCTATTACCATCCCAGTGATAATTGTGCAGAAACAGAAGTTCCCAATTGCCTTCAAGACCTGAGAATTAAACAAGAAAAGGACGTATCAGCACAGTACCATCTGTCGAGGTAAGAGAAATGTACTGAGTTGCAAGAATATCCTAAAATTTCTGTACAATGACTCACTCACCTTTTGGAAGTGACCAAGTGATTTGTAGAATCTACAAGATGAGCAGCCTTTCCGAAGAAAGTATGAACACCAGTTGCAATTACAACAGCTTCAATTTCCCCCTGCTTGCAGGTAGAACCAGAATAAACACCATCACCCGGCCCTTTTGTAACAGCTAGGGACTCCCCAGTAAGTGCAGACTGCAATGACCAAGCAGTTACACTTCATAAACACATCAATCATGTTACATTCCACCAATTTAGAAACTAAAATCTCACTAAACCCACCTGGTCAATTTTCAACGGATCTCCGTCAAGTAGACGTGCATCTGCAGGAACTATATCCCCTAGTTTAATACTAATTACATCACCAGGAACAAGTATAGCTGCTTCCTCCTCATTCCACTTTCCGTCCCGGAGAACCTACATATGTTTCATTTCAGCAACGCAAATCCTTCCCATTTGACTCCAGATTTAAAAAAAAAAAGGAACCAGAAAATTATAAATTTTGAAAACAAAACAACTTGAACAAACCAGCAATATATATACTTCAATGTGATACCTTAGCTTTCGGTGCTAGCTGAGCCATGAGAGCAGCAGAGGCATTTCCTGCATTGTTCTCCTCTACGAAACTGATGGTCGAGTTAATCACTAGAAGAATGATAATTCCAACAAAGTCCTGCCAATCTGGAGGCTTTCCCTGCAAAATCAAATAACAACCATCCAAAGATGAGATTTAAAACAAAAAGAAAAAAAAATGGAAAAGCAAATGAAAAGTAATAACACTTACTCCTCCATAATTGCAGCAATTTCCATTACCCATGATAATGGATTCCACATAAACCCCAAGAACTTCAACAACTTGCTCTCCTGAAATTTTGAACCAAAAAAAGAAGGGTATTGAGAATTAACATCTTTTGCTCAGAAAAATCTGAAAAGAAAAGAAAGCTACCTTTTTTTCTTCAAGTTTGTTGCAACCAAAAATGGTTACTCTTTCTTGAGCCTCTTCAGACGTTAATCCTTGTCTGCCACATCTTAGATTTTCAAATACTTCTTCTATGGGTATGTTCTCCTGCATTTACAAAAGAAAAAACAGAGAAGAACCTTTTAAACGAAAAAACCCATAACAACAAACAACAACACATACCAAAATACCTCAAAAACAAAAAATAGTGAAAGATCGAAGAACATTTCAGGTCGAGATCCATAATCAGTACCAAGTCTACAGCTTCTTTCAATAGCGCCTCAAGGACTTCTTCATCTTTGACTCCCATCTCTCTATATGTACCCTTCTTCCTCTCTATTTCTCTGTTTCTAAACCCCTTTTTTGGTCTAAATAACTCTCTGTTTATCTTTCTTTCTATTGAGTCTCTATTTATTACAGAACCAAATAATAAGGGAAAGAGAAGAAAATGAGGAGAAAGAAACAAGGTTCAGGATCTAGCTATACACCACTACTCAGATGATATGAGGAGAGTGGACTGAAGAAGAAGAAGAAAACAGAGGTTTTAAAGAGAACATGCGGTGCTATATTTAGAAGAGGGAGAGATAGGACGAAAGATGAAAATATTTCCAAAGCGGGAAAAAACGGATTCCAGTTTGAGTTTTATATTTTAGTTTGGAATTTCATTTCACGTTCGGACACGTGTTGAAACGAAATTTCCTTGAACCAGCCTTAAATGTGAGCAGTGGGTAATTTAATTGAGTTTGATAAAAAGGGGAAAAAATGACGAATTTTCAAATTTTAATGTTTTATTTATTTTTCTTTCGGTTTTATTTTTTATTTTTATATTTTTCTTTCGGCTTTTAACTTAAGAGTGTCTTGAATTTTTTTCATGCTAAAGCCTATATGTCAAGTCATTCATTTTCTTTGCTAGTAAGAACATCAAATATATTTAGGCTTTGTTGTCAATTTATCTTATTTATTTCTTTAGTAAAATAAAATAAAATGCAATTTCTTTTTTATCTTATAATTTCTTTTTTAAAAGATTTCTCTTTCATTTGTGTTACTATTGATTCTATTTGAGCGGTCGTCAAGGAAATCAAAGGATACGGTCAAGCCTCAGTCAAACCATACTTGACGGATATTTTTTTTATATGCCCTAGATTAGTGGTTCTTAGACTATAAAATCAGTTGTTCGTTTATATTTTTAAGTTTAGTTTTTCCAATTCAATTTTACCTCTTAACTATAGTTACTCATCAAATAGGTTTGGAATATGGATAGTTTTGATGACCCGAATCTTAGATATAGGACTACTAGGAATTACTGGTTAATCCTGTTTACTAGAACCCGTTTAATGTGTAGTCCATCATTAGATATCTTTTAAGCGGTAGTCCGATTTTATGTTTTTGGACCAAAAGAATTAACTCCCATTCCAAACACGTGTGAGAGTTATGAAGCGTTTTTTCCTAAATGCCTAAAGTGCCAAGCTAAGTATTCGATGCCTAATCATGACATCTTATAGTATGTTCCAACTATTAGCATACAAATACGATTTCTAAAAACAAAAATGAAAAGGAATGAAATAAAAAAAAAAAAGAAAAAAAAACATGAAAATGTAAATCTGGCAAACAATTAATGACTTGCATGTTTATTTAAAATCTTTTGCATAATTTTAAATCATTAGATATGAATGGATCTTAGCCATAATGTTTTAAAAGAAGAAGCAAGTTTGCAAGTAAGAAATAGCTATTTCTAGTTAAAGACAGACTCATACAGATTTGGAAAACCTTATACATTAAAAAGTCACTACTAGTAGGTTAAATTTAGAAGGTACCAAAATGTACACATGATATGAGCTTAAACCAAATAAAACTGACCAGATAAAATGTACACATACTGATCTTCTTATATTAATTAATGAAAATTGACCAGATAAAATTGTCTTTATTCAAATTTATTAAAGAAAAATTGAACCAGTGTGGCGTGAACAAAGTAAGTCTATCTGAAACAGAGGGCAGATAACCACTTACAATTAATAGGGAACATCTCTTGTGATTCCAGATCAAGGCAAAGAGAGGAGAAACTCAACCATATCTGCCTCAATAGAGAGCCTGAAAAATTTGTTGAAAAAAAATCACATGTTATTAACAGATGTAAGAGATTACTTTGTAGGGAAAGTCACTTAAATCATGAATAAGTAGAACGAACTTTTCTAGTGTGGGCTTACGTTTCTCGACTTCTTCTTAAGCAGAAGGTTTCTGGTCTTCACATAATCAGTATATACTTCCTTTAGAGTTATGCTTAACAGTTTTTCGAGCTAACTTGATTTCTTGTCAATAAGATGTACCTTCTTCTTCTTTTGAATCATTGAATTACAAACACACACATCAAAATGAAAACACCTCTTAATCACCCCACCATGAAACTGAGAACCTAAATCAAAACCAACAAACTTTGCACAACACTAGTGTGAACACAAAGATCATTGTTATCGGCGTGTTCACAAATAATGCGCGCAGACTCACGACAATATAGTAAATAGGCTGCGTCTGAGGGGATGAATAGGTTATGTTGATTCCTTGACTCAGAGTCCTAAAACTCTTCCTCGTCTCATCAACTACAATCATTTTTCTTAACTCGCATAATAAGATAAATAATGGATGAAGTATAAAACGTACGAACATGATGTACCATAAGTATCAAATCGAAGATGCAAAATATAAATGCATGAATATAGATGAAACAATTAACTTATGTGATTCAGCACTCAGATCTCTGTCTGCGGGTTTGGGTTTTTTCATTATGTGTACGATGGTTACAGAAATAGTCGAATGACTTTGAGATCAACGTAGGCCTGCGTAACAGGAGGGGTTTCACTTACACTTTCTCTATCTCTCTCTGTCTCTCTTCTATTCTCCTCTAAGTGTTCTCCGATCCCCCTCTTCACTTGGGAGAGAGGGGTATTTATAGGGTGGTTACGTGGGGTCCACTTCTGAAGCACGTTATAACCTTATCCTCTTGTGTTTTGTGCCGCTTACGCAGAGGTATTCGTGTTCTCGGTTCTCTCTACGTGTTCCGTTTGAATATGCAGTGCTATCTGCGCTTCCTCCACAGGCTGACTGACACGTATGCTGTTTGAGGGTTTTTAATGCGGGTAGTTGAGATGTCTGTCCGCGGCAGACAGTTGTCCTCTGTCCCTGTCTTGTCTGCGTCAGTTAGACTATCCCCAGCCGTAGATCTTAGATCTTTATGGGGATAGGATAAAGTGACTCTTGGGTTATCCTCCAGTGCTTCGCAGTGTTCTAGTGTTTCTATCTCCTCGATCCTCTACCGTTGGATCTGGTGGGTGGCGACGCTATCTTGACAAGGCGCGTCTCTTGGATGTCCACGTGTGATATCATATCTTGATGCTCTCACCCGCATGTCCTCCACGTGTGTCTTTGTGGACACGTGGCGGAAGATGAAATGTATACCTACAATTTGCCCCTTTTCATCCTACTGGGCGGTTAGTCGATGTGGGAAGAAAAAACGTGTTACTCTCTTCATCTTCTCTTTATTATTTTCCTAGATTTTAGGACACGTTCCCCACTATTTGCAATAACTTCTTCTTGGGTAGTGGGGCGGTTTATTTCTCTTTATATATATATATATGAGAAGGAATGTGAAAATTCTCTAGTCATAAATTTCATTCCTTCTCTTTCCTCAGAACTTTTATTTTTTGTTCTCTGCTTTTGTTTCCTTGTTATTAATTGCTGCTGCTGCTACTGTTGTTTTTGTCTTTGTTGCTGATGTTGTTGTTCCTAGAAGCTTTCTGCTGTTGCTGTTGTTGTTCCTCGAAGTTTTTTGCTGCTGCTGTTGTTGTTCCTCGAAGCTTTCTGCTGCTGCTGTTGTTCTTCGAGGCTTTCTTCACGACCCTGATTTTTCATTTATAGGTAAGTGGTTCTATTGTGTTTGATTATATTTTGATGAAAAATATATTCGTTTTCTGTTGTTGCTATATGTGTTTGTGATGAAGAACATATATATAGATGTGTGTATGATTGCCCCTGTTCGTCATTACAAACAGTAATGATATCTTCCTTCGTGTATGTTTGCCCCTATTTGTTATTTCTCCTTTTTATTTAGGGTTTGTTCTTATTTTCCATCTGGTTCATGATTATGAAGAACTGGATGAAATTGGGTTTTTTGATTTTCGTTTTGTCTCCGCGGAAATCTGAAACTTGTTTGTGTATTTCGCAGACATGGCTGATCGTCCGCGGTTTTTTTATCAAACTCCACCGTCGAGTCCGCGTAGATCTCCTCTGCGTAGAGATCCTGATGTTTCTATGCCTGGTGGAGGTTCGTCTAAGTCTTCCCAAGGTGATGCCCGGGTTCATAGGGTTTCGTCTTCTTCTGGTCAGAGGTACTCATCTTCAAAGAAGGGCGAGTCGCAGAGAGGGAACACGCAGAAAGGGGACCGGCCAAAAGAGGCTCCTGGTTCCCGGTATGCTATTTCTCGCCCCTTTGTTAATCCGCGTGATGATCATAAGAAAACGCGGGATGTCCCTCCTCTTCGGTTAATGACACCTCCTTCCGCGTCTCATCAACATCCTCTACCTCCCCCTCCAGTGTCTCAACCCAAGGGGAGGTCTTCGAAAGAAGTGGTTTCCAAGACTGAGGCATCTAAGGTTCCTTCTAAGAGAAAAGCTTGTGATAAAAATCCTTCGAAGGATTCTGCGCCTGATCCCGCGGAGGAGGAAGATATTTCTCAGGAAATACGCAGCGTCGCTGTTGGGGAGAAGAAAGTGACCTTCAAACATATTGATCTGGAGGTTTTTAAGGAAAATCATGGTCTTCAGCTATTCGATGTTCTTTTTTACGCTGCTGATGATGATATTACTTATGAGATGATATCGACGTATAAGTTTGATGAATTTCATCTGCTGACCACGGTGGGGGCCTTTGAAGCGGGTCTTATGTTGCCTTTGTACAAGTCTGGGGATTCCTTTTATTATGATGGGCTGGCTGGTCGAGAGGGCTCTTCGAAGAACACTCACTGTCGCTCTATTTACCAACTTCATGGGAATTATCTTCGTGCACTGAGGGAGTGTTATCTTCGGAGCAAAGGAGAGACAATGATGATCCTTTATGTTCCCAAACCTTAAGAAAGGGAGTGGTATAGGCCTGAGAATTTTAACAAGTCTTTTGGTGACTATGTTAACAATAGGAATCGTAAACCGTGGAGTGTGAGTCTTCGTAATATTGCCGCTCCGCGTGGTGAAATCCGTCTTCTGAGTGAAGTAAGTGGTGCTAAGGTGATGTACGTCCCGGGTACAGAGAATTCTACTAACAAATTTGTGTTTCCTACTCGTGAGCGGATAAAGCATGATCATGATTATGAGTGGCACGCGACTGTTATTGAGGTTGTTGGTCCATGGGCTTGGGGGTGGGTTCCAGGTCCGCAAGGATGACGTCCTACCGAAGATAGCCAGATGCGTGAGGCTCCTCCTGCTCGTTATGGGAATTTCCGTCCTTGGCATTTGAATTTTGAGGGCATGAATTTCCAATATGCCCTCGATGTTGTTGATGGAGATGACGAAGAGAGTTCCGATGCTGATCTTCAGACGAAGAATACTGCGGTTGTCAAAGTAAGATTTCCATATGCCTTGTCCTTCTTTAGTTGAGGCAGTTTTAATTCTTTTCAAAGTCAGGGATTTTTATTTCTATATTCCTTGTCTTTTTAGGCGACAAAGAAGAGGATAAATCCCAAGCAGTCCACCAACGCAACAATCGAGGAGGCGGAGGTTCATGAAGAAGTTAACAGTCATGTGACTGAGCTTGGAGAGGATGAAGATATGTCTGATAGGGAGGAGCGTACTGATACATCCCCCCAGGTCATGATGATGAAGAATTTGTTGAAGGGAATACTACCGCTGGTGGCAGCGATATTGGTGGTGAAATTAATCCCGTAGGTGGCAATAGTGCTGGTGCCGAAGCTAATCCCGCGGGTGGCAACGATGCTGGTGATGATAACAGACCTTGGTGATCAGGATGTTGGTGGTGAAATTCCCGTTGCGTCCCATGAGTTTTCCTTTGGCTGGATTTACTCTTCGGGGAATAGTTTCGATATAAACTCTTCCCTGGGCCTGGCTTCTGAGTTCAACCTGCTTTCCCCAAACGATGATTGGGATGTGCTTGGTAACTCTAGCAAGGCGGATGAAAATGGAAATGGAGTCGTGAATGATAGTGATATTCCAAAGGGGAGCGGTGCTAGAGATCTTCCAGATTTGGATGCGGGAATAGCCCCGAACTCTTCGGGCGCTAAGTTCACAGACATTGGTGGGGCCTCGGTTGGGTCTTTTGGAGATGATTTTCCTCAGTCATTGATCCTTGAAGGTGATGATGCCATCTTAGCTTGGTTCAAAAAGAAGAATTTGATGTTCGTACCCAATCCATCTCCGGTGGTGGAGGGTGAGAAGAAATCTGATGCCTATACCCGTAAGATGATGCAATTGTCTCCCGAGGACCAGGTCGCAGAAGCATGGGATAAAATTCTTCGGGCCTTGGAGGATGCTCTAGTGATCGACGCTCCCTCGACTGTTGCTGACATGATGGCCTTGGCTGATGGGTATCAGTATGGATATCCCTAGCAGCGGATGTTAGAAGTGAGTTATCTTATCATTTCTCCTTGTATCAATATTTAGCAAATTTAGAGTCTGTGTGTTCTAATTTCTGATTCGCAGATGATGAGGAGTGAGCATTGCAACCACATGTTGTACCAGTTTTTTAAGGCCAAATCCCTCAAGTTGGCAGCTAATCTTCGTCTTCGGGAAGAGGAGCTTACCGCGCTGAGACTGTTATCTCTGATAGGGATAGGGAGATAGGTGAGTTGAAGAGTCTCCTCAAGGCTAAGGAGCAACAAGGCAAGGAGGAGGAGAATCTTCGCTTGGAACTTTCTATGGCTCGTAGTGAGTTGGAAGAGGCTAAGAAGAATTCATCGGATGTTACAGCTTCGATTATCTGTTTTCTCTTCCTTGTTGTTGTCCTTTATTGTAGTTAGTGTTCTGTCTGAGTATCCCTCCCCCACCCTATCTTCAGTGCGTGGAGTTCCCGAATTAGTATCGCTTCGGAATGAGCGACAACGTCAAAAATCTCACATCGCAGAGTTGGTAGAGAAGATAAAGAGCGAGGCTGATAAGTGGAATGCTCGTGCCGATGAACATAATGCTCTGGCAGAGCAGTGGCGGGGAAGACGAGTCCAAATGGTTGATATGCAGAACAAATATAACAATGATCGTTGTTTGTTTAATGGAGCGTTGTTGTGGACGCATGATAATCTTCATGAATCCCAAGAACAGGTCTCATCTTTAGAAGCTAGAATCAATCTCTTGGAAGAAGAATTGTGTCAAGCTCGTTCTTCTCAGTCTTCTGATGTTAGAGATTACATTCAGCGTCTTGCTAGGGAGAGAGATGACGCTAGGGCTGAGGCTGGCGCTCTTAGCAAAGCTTTAGCTGCGTCTAGGGTTGATGTGGTACGCCAAGCTGAGTCTGAGAGGAATCTTAAAGTAAATATGTATCGGCTCAACAAGGGTCTGGAGGAATTAAACAACGAAGTCAACTATCTTCGTCATTTGGATTCAATGAAACAGGTAGAATTAGATGCGAGTCAGTACGCTCTTTCAACCCTTCAAGCGAATTATAAGAAGTTGTCAGATGAGTATGACTTTTTTGATGAAGCCCGTGATGTTGTTGTTAACGAATATGAAATAGCTTCGGTAAGAGTCGAAGTATATGCTTATATTATCGAGTGTGATTCTGTAATTTCCTGGACCTAACCATCTGCATTTTTCTTTTCTTTGCAGAGCTCAAGGGACATATTCGCACTGCAAATGAAGATATTGCGAAGGCTCAATCTAAATTAGTGCATCAAGAAATCCAGATTAGTCATCACAAAGGTTTAGCTACAGCAAGGGACGAGGCTTCCCAAGCCGCTTCGAAGGAAGTGAGTCGCCTTTCCTCGTTGTTGTCGAAGGCTGAGATGATGAATATTGTTATTGCGTACAAGGCTCGCTGTCAACTAGTGGAAGAGACTAACAAGATTCTGGATAGCATCGAGTATGATCCTAAGACTGAGCATGGACTTATCAAGGACTATCCGCTCCGTGAGAAACCCCCGCCTCCTATGTCTGGTTCTTTAGGGCCTTCATCGGGTGGGAGCGTACCTTCGTCGCAGAAGGGGAAGACTGCTAAACCTGCAGGTGGGGTTGAACTATCCAAGTAGATTATTGTAGAAAGTTTATCTTCGTTGATTATAAGGCTTCGTGAGATTCTTTTTGTATTTTCTTGTTCCCACGTATCATTGCCAAGCATGTAATCAACTTTTAATGAATTGATCATCGTTTTAATTTTTATCTGTGTTGTCCGATTTCCTTTCAAGTATTGTTATGGATAATTTGGAATATAACTGAATGTAATCAAGGATAACGAAGTGTTTGAGTGCGAACCTGAAGATATGTGTATCTTCGTGAACGTCTTGAGACCTGTCACCCCGCTGGCTAATCTTGGGCCAGAGGATTCCCAGACGGTGGGGGTCGGGGTAGCGTTCTAGGATATGAGTTGTTTGGAATGTAAATTCATTCCGTCAACCCGCTGCCATAAGATTGGTTGGGTATCTCTTTCTGCTGGATGCCTTCCCCATGGTCCTACACTTATAAACGCTGACAGGGGAGTCCCGAGAGATTGTAGGTGACTACTTTCCCCAAGTAAAATAAAACAACAATTAACACGAGTATTTACGTGGTTCGACAGCAGAGTGTCTACGTCCACGGGTGAAAGAGGGTTAAAGTGTCTATTTAGTTTGTTGAGTTACATTTAGAAGAATTCCATTGATGGAACCTCTGAGGTAGTAAATAGCAAAAAATAGGAGAATGAAGTATTGACGCGGAGGTCATTTCTCTGTATTTACAGGTGTATGGTTCTCGTGAGGTGTTGTATTTACACGCTGTCGTCTTGTTACTATGTTGCTCCACGTATTTTGAATATTTTTTTCCAAAAGTTTGCTTTATTGATAGGTTGAGGTTTGATACTCCTCTCTCAGAGATAGAAACATGTCGATTGCAAGCGTCGTTTTCTTCTTCTGGTGCTCTTCACGCAGATGCAGGTCTGCGTTGCTTTCTACGGGTAGTATGGCTTGAGATATTTTGCATTCCATGGGTGTCTGAGGATCTCCCCTTTTAGGTTGCGTAGATAATAAGATCCATTTCCTGCAACATCATGTATGACGAAGGGTCCCCCCCCCATGTTGGTGCTAATTTTCCCCACTTCTTTTCTCGTTGGTATTGGGGAATGGTTCTCAGCACATATTGCCCTTATACGAAATTTCTAAGCTTAACCCTCTTATTGTACTCCCTTGCTAGTTTCCTTTGATAGTTTTCCATTTTTTGTAGTGCTGCCTCCCTCCTCTCTTCTAGATCATCCAACCTTTCCAACATCATGTCCGATGTGAGGTTCTTCTCCCATGCTTCAGTCTTCGTAGTTGGCATGATTATTTCTGTTGGGATAATAGCTTCGGCCCATAAGTGAGTAAGAATGGGGATTCTCCCGTGGCTGATCTTCGAGTTGTCCTATGGGCCCACAAAACGTTGTGTAGTTGCTCGCACCAACGCTTTTTTTATTCGTCTAACTGCTTTTTGAGGATGAGTGCGAGGGTTTTGTTTGTGGCTTATGCCTGACCATTGCTTTGAGGGTAAATTGGTATTGACTTGTTCTTTCAAATTTTGAAAGTATCGAAGAGTAAGTCGATGTTTTTCCCTGGAATTACTTTCCATTGTCAGATACAATCTCAGCTGGTACGCCAAACCTGCAAATGATGTTTTGAAAGATGAATGTGAAGACATCTGCGTCTCGGATCCTTGCCAGGGCGTTAGCCTCTACCCATTTGCTGAAATAGTTTGTGGCCACTATCAAAAATTTTCTCTTCCCTGATCCTTTGATTTGGGGACCCACGATGTCTATTCCCCATTTTGAGAATGGCCAAGGGCTGTCTACTGGATTCAACATTGTTGCGGGTGCGTGGATTTTTTTGGCGAAACGCTGGCATTCTTCGCATCTTCGTGACATTCTTGCAACGTCTCGTATCATTGTTGGCCAGTAATATCCTTGAGTTTTCTCCTTATCTGCTAGGGATCTCATTCCACTGTGATTTCCTGCGTCGCCGCGGTGTATGTATTTCAAAATCAAATGGCCTTCGAATCTGGATAGGCAGCGTAATAACGGTCCGAGAAAAGATTTTTTGTACAAAATCTCTTCTCTCAGATCATATCTTCCTGCCTTTGACTGTATTTTTCTGGCTTGCTTTAGATCCGAGGGTAGTATTCCTTCTTTTAGGAAAAGATAAATCTCATATCTCCAATCTTCTTCTTTGCTGAAGTCTTCATCTTGGTCTGCCTTAGTCATGATGTCGTCTTCTTGGAAATCATCCGTGATGAATTCTCCCACGTCATCATCTGCAATGTCTTCTTCTGCGTTATTCCCTTGCTGTGTAGCGCATAATTCTTGAATATCAATTGAAGGCTCGTAAATCCTGGTTACTTTGATTGCTTTGACGTCCTCGTTTCTGAGCATCGATGATATGTAGGCCATGGCGTCCGCGTGCCTGAGGTTCTTCCTCGCCAGGTGTCGGAATTTGATGTTTGGAATTTGTGATGCCAGTGTTTGCACCAATTCCATGTATGCTGACAATGTTCTGTCATAAACATTATATTGCAATCTTATTTGTCGGACGATCAGTTGCGAATCGCTTGTCAGACGCACGTCAGTTATGCCCATTTCTATTATCAACTGAAGGGATTTTACCACTGCTTCATATTCAACTATGTTGTTGGTATGCCCCTTGAATTCTAACCTGAAAGCATGTATGATCATGTCTCCTGTTGGAGTGGTGATTACGATGCCTATCCCTGCCCCTTCTTTATTTTTCGATCCATCTACGAAGACTTCCCATCGCCTAGGATTTTTTGGTTCCAAGATGTCTATAGGGTCTTTACCTTCGTCGATTTCTGGTAGTCCTGCTGCCTTCCGCCTTTCGATGATGACTTCTTCGTAGTTATCCAACGGTAAGTCTGCTAGGAAATCTGCTAATACTTGTGACTTCTGAGAGTGTTGTAGCTCATGGATGATATTGAATTGATCTAGGTGAGTATACCATTTTGCAATTCTTCCTACTCTCCCTGCGTTTTTAAGGACTGCTTCTAGCGGAGTTTTGCCTGGGACGCAGACGTAGTGAGTCAAAAAGTAAGTTCTGAGTTTCAGGGTTGCCCATACTAATGCCAAGATGAGCTGCTCGATCTTCGTGTAGTTCCTCTCTGCTGCGTTCAGAATCTTGCTGATGTAATAGATGGGCTGCTCTATCTTCGTGTTGGTTTCAACCAACACTACGCTGACTGCATCTTCTGTTGCTGCTATGTATAGCGCCAACACTTCATCGGGGTCTGGTTTTTGTAGTATAGGGATCTCATCTAGGTATTCTTTGATATTTTGAAAGGCTTCTTTGCACTCTGCCGTCCATTCGAATTTGCTTCCTTTTTTTATAATGTTAAAGAAGTGCTTACATCTATTTGAGGACCTGGATATGAACCTCCCCAGCGCAGCCAGTGAACCATTGAGTTTCTGAACCTCTTTTAAGTTCTTTGGGGATGGCATTCTTACGATGGTTTCAATTTTAGCGGGATCGACCTCAATGCCCCTCTTCGTCAACAAATATCCGAGGAACTTTCCGGAAGTTACACCAAAAGTGCACTTCTCTGGGTTTACCTTCATGTTGTGCTCTCTCATTGCTTGGAAAATATCTTTTAGGTCTTGGTGATGATCTTTGCGCAGCTTGCTTTTGACGAGCATATCATCCACATATACTTCCAGTGTACTTCCAACCCACGGTTTGAAAATTGCATCCACCATTCTTTGGTAGGTTTCCCCTGCGTTTCGAAGTCCAAAGGGCATTCTTACGTAGCAATAGAGGTCGTGCGGTATATAGAATGTTGTATGTTGTTGATCTTCTTCTGCTAGGAATAATTGGTTGTATCCAGAGTATCCATCCATGAATGACATTTCTTCG
Source organism: Papaver somniferum (assembly GCF_003573695.1). Lineage (NCBI taxonomy): Eukaryota > Viridiplantae > Streptophyta > Magnoliopsida > Ranunculales > Papaveraceae > Papaver > Papaver somniferum. The sequence goes on along the minus strand of NC_039360.1, from coordinate 12,362,520 downwards.
TACCCTTCGACTGCCTCGACAAGTTGGTCAATGCTTGGCAGTGGATAGCTATCTTTTGGGCAAGCCTTATTAAGGTTGGTGAAGTCGATGCATATCCTTACTCCGCCATTTTTCTTCGGTACGATGACCATGTTAGAGATCCATGTTGGGTATTTAACTTCTTTGATGAATCCTGCGTCCAGTAGTTTGCGGAGTTCCACTTCAACTGCTCGATGGTATTCTGGATCTACTTTGCGCACCTTATGCCTAAAAGAGGGGGTACCTGGTTTTATTCGACGTTCGTGATGAACTAAATTTGGGTCAATTCCCGGCATGTCCCCCAATTTCCAAGAAAAGATATCCGCGTACTCCTTTAGAAGTTTGATTAGAGCGGTCTCTCTTTCTTCATCCATCAAGGTGTCTATTTTGATCATCTTCGGGTTTTCCTCAGTCCCTATATTGACTTCTTTAGATGCTTCTACGGGTGTAAACGTGGGTTTTGGTTCCCCCAAGAGAGGAACATTCTTTAATTGCTATTTGGTAGGCTCTCCGTCTTCTTTTGTCGCGGAGGTGCTTTCTTCTGCGCTACTCGTGGTGCTTACGTTCAGAAGGCTTTTTCCGGAGATTTCTTCCAGATACGCATCTATGGTTATCTTCTTATTTTTGGCTCTTCGGGACCGGTGCTTCTCTTCCTGCTCATTGTTGATCTAATTCTGTAAGGTCTGACATTCTCGCGCAGTTACTTGGTCTCCTTTAATTTCCATGACTCCCAGAGGTCTTGGGAATCTGAGATATTGATGGTAGGTTGCAGCTACTCCCTTGAGCTTGTGAACCCATCTTCTTCCGATGATGGAATTGTAGGGTGGAGGTGCGTCTACGACGCTGAATCGAGTGTCCACTTTCATGGGCCCCGCGTCCACTTGAAAGACAATGTCCCCTAGGGGATTTGTAGCTGAGCCGTTGAATCTGTAGATGGTGTAGTAAGATGACAGCAATTGCTCATCATTGAGTTCCATACGCTTGAACTTGTCATAGAACAGGACGTTGACCGATCTTCCTCCATCGATGAGAATTTTATTGACATTGCACCCTGCTATTGGGAGTTTGAGGACTAGAGGATCATTATGGTCTTCCATGTCTTCTTCCACATCGTCCGCATCGAAGGTCATGGGTGCGTCCATCCATTGTTCGTGCTCATTTACCTCTTTCCCATCGATCTTATAAAGCTCACAATAATCTTCGAATTGTTTTCTCAATCTCTTACCAATCTGGGCGGTTAGGGATGGTCCTTGAACCTCTGAACATGAAATCGTGTTGATGGTGCGGTTGCCTTCTGGTAATTGAACCTGCTTGCCTCTCTTGGTTCTATCTTCGTTATCAGCCTTCTGTATATATTTCTTCAGTTCTCTTGCGTCGATTAGTTTTTGAATCATTATCTTGAGATTTTTGCACTTTTCTGTTTGATGACCGTTGAAACAGTGGTATTCACAGTATTCCTTGGATTTTTTTGATCTAGGAGGCTGCTTTCCCTTGGACCATGGCCAATCGAGGTTCTCTCTCCCCTTGATCTCTCTCAGGATGCGCGAATAGCTGGTATTCAGCTTGGTATAGACTTGATCTTCAAATTTTCGATCATCTTTTCGTCTATCATCCCTTCGTTCTTTCCTTTCCTCGTTGGGACTCTCTTCTGTGATTCCTCTTTTGGACCCGCTGGCTTGATCCACGGAATTTGTGCGTGTGGGACGTTGAGTATGAGCTCTGGGATTTTCACGCTGAATTTCTTCTAACCTTGCATGCTTTTCTATGATTATCCGGAGATCTCTTTCGGTGGTTGGGATGGTTCTGTGGATCTCGACAAACAAAGGACTCATCCTATCCATCCCCCATTTGTAGCAGTTGATACTAACCACGGGATCTACGTTGCCAATAGCTTGGCAAATCTTATGCCATCTATCAGTATATTCTCTGATGGTCTCTTTGTATTTCATCTCCAGCGAGAATAGCTTGTCCATGCCGGTATTGACAACCTTGTTGTACATGTATGTTGTTAAAAAAAAATTCTGTGAGTTGGTCGTAGGAGTCGATGGAGTTTGATGGCAAGTTGTCAAACCATGATAATGCGGACCCTTTTAAACTTGATGGGAAGTATCTGCATAGTATGGAGTCTTAGTTATCCCACCGGGCCATCATTCGATTATAATATCGAAGATGAGCCGCAGGATCAGTTGACCCGTAATAGAAATCGAAGGCGGTAACCGAACACTTCTGCGGTATGGAAGCCCTGGCCAAGTGTTACGTCAGCGGGATGGTGTTTGCTTCCTTCATCACTTGTTCTAGTCTTCCGCCTCCCTGCCTAGTCTTTAGCTCCTTGATTTATTCCAGCATCTCAGCACGCAGATTTTCCATTGCGACATGGTGCTCTTCATGATTGGTAGATTTCGTTCGTAGGAGGGCGGTACCGTCGTAGTAGTCCGAGTTCTCAGGATTGTAATCAAGGTATGATCTTTAGATGCTCCTTGCTCCTCTTCGACTCAATGGAAGTGGGTTGTTTGCGACCACCATTCTTCTGTCTTGATTAGGTGCTAGGGCCTTGGAGTTAGCTTCGTCGCGTTGGTTTTCTACCTCTGCGCTATGAATGATTCTTTCCTTGAGTGTTTGGTTCTCTTGTGATAATATCGCCACATCATCTGCGTATGCCTTCTGGTTCTTCCTTAATTCTTTTAGCTCAGCCATCATCTGAGCGGAATGGTTTGACCCTTGATTTGGTGTTCCTTACCGCAATTGTTCACCAGCGGCTATGGTTTGTTCCTCATCCACGATCTGTATCACTGGTTCTGGTGGGTCTAACCGTGTACCTTGGGATCCCGACGTTTGTTGTGCGGGTTGACCTGCTATTAGAAGCGATTGTTTGGCTGGAAAGGGTATGTTCTGTTCGTTTGTTAAGGGCATCCCATAGAGGGGTTGTTGTACTCCTGACTCTGCTACGACTTCCTGATGTTCCTGTAGTCGAGCATTGGTTACTCTAGGAGCTCCAACTTTGGATCTTCCATCTCTTGAAGCTCCAGCTTTGGCTGCCGTGGGTTTTAATGCGTTTGCTGCGATGATATTGGCATTGATGGGGGCCGTGCTTTCTGCATTATCCTGTACCCTATCCGCTGCCTTTAGCTTTTCACCTCTCTGCTTACTCCTGGTTACAACTGGGGTTGTCCTTGGCGTCTCTTTTGACGAAGCTTTTGCCTTCCCGACATCTTTGCTTTTCTCCATCTTTTAATGTTTTCCTGAAAGAGAGAGAAAAAATCACGAGGACAATGGGCCCCACGTGATATCTATTAGCGTTTTGAGTTCTCAAAGGTGTAAAATCTTGAAAATACATAAGGCGCCCATCTATTTAGATGACCGCAGATCTGTTCGAAGTTTTTATTTTCAAAGATATGAAAACTTAAAAAATGCATGGAAAATCAGATCTACTTAGATAAATGTGGATCTGTTCATAGTTTTGTTTATCAAAGACGTGACATCTTGAAAATGTATGAAAACGCAGATCTACTTAGATAAACGTAGATTTGTTCGAAATTTTGATTTTCAAAGATGTGAAAACTTAGAAAATGCATGGAAAATCAGATCTACTTAGATAAACGTGGATTTGTTCATAGTTTTGATTATCAAAGACGTAACATCTTGAAAATGTATGAAAACGTCGATATACTTAGATAAACGTAGATTTGTTCAAAGTTTTGATTTTCAAAGATGTGAAAACTTAGGAAATGCACGGAAAATCAGATCTATTTAGGTAAACGTAGATCTGTTCATAATTTTGGTTTTTGAAAATTTAAAAAAAAATGCACGGAAAAAACCGTAGTGTTCTATGCATCGTTATTTTCAGAGAACGAAGCCTGAAACAAATCACAGGAGAAGATAAATCTTTTACCGGGATGAAGATCCCTGTTTCTAGCGCCAGATTGTGAACACAAAGATCATTTTCGTCGGCTTCACAAATAATGCGTCAGACTCACGACAATATAGTAAATAGGCTGCGTCTGAGGGGATGAATAGGTTATGTTGATTCCTTGACTCATAGTCCTAAAACTCTTCCTCGTCTCATCAACTACAATCATTTTTCTTAACTCGCATAATAAGATAAATAATGGATGAAGTATAAAACGTACGAACATGATGTACCATAAGTATCGAATCGAAGATGCAAAATATAAATGCATGAATATAGATGAAACGATTAACTTATGTGATTCAGCACTCAGATATCTGTCTGCGGGTTTGGGTTTTTTCATTATGTGTACGATGATTACAGAAATAGTCGAATGACTTTGAGATCAACGTAGTCCTGCGTAGCAAGAGCGGTTTCACTTACACTTTCTCTATCTCTCTATGTCTCTCTCCTATTCTTCTCTAAGTGTTCTCCGATCCCCCTCTTCACTTGGGAGAGAGGGGTATTTATAGGGTGGTTACGTGGGGTACACTTCTGAAGCCCGTTATAACCTTATCCTCTTGTGTCTTGTGCCGCTTACGCAGAGGTCTTCGTGTTCTCGGTTCTCTCTGCGTGTTCCGTTTGAATATGCAGTGCTATCTACGCTTCCTCCACAGGCTGACTGACACGTATGTTGTTTGAGGGTATTTAATGCGGGTAGTTGAGATGTCTGTCCACGGCAGACAGCTGTCCTCTGCCCCTGTCTTGTCTGCGTCAGTTAGACTATCCCCAGCCGTAGATCTTAGATCTTTCTGGGGATAGGATAAAGTGACTCTTGGGTTATCCTCCAGTGCTTCGCAGTGTTCTAGTGTTTATGTCTCCTCGATCCTCTACCGTTGGATCTGGTGGGTGGCGATGCTATCTTGACAAGGCGCGTCTCTTGGCCATCCATGTGTGATATCATATCTTGATGCTCTCAGCCGCATGTCCTCCACGTGTGTCTTTGTGGACACGTGGCGGAAGATGAAATGTGTACCTACAACTAGAAAAGAAAAGTATAAGTAAAATTATTAGGAGATAGATCACATTCACCCATCCTCCGAAGTAGTGCAACAGAAATAGACACAACATCAGAACGAACCGACTGCGCAAGCCCACGAATCACAGTATTGGGGAGAAAAATTGTTGGTTTTATGGGGGTTCGAAGAAGGAGTAGAAGCGCGTAATCGATATCACCAGTAGGATGAAGTGCAGAGAATGAAATAACTGGTCGAAGAGATGGTTGAGGATATGGTAAACCATTAACGATTAGGCAAGCATGGGTTTGTTTGAATTCTGCCATTGACTTGCATTTATGAAAGATGGAGTTGAAGGAGAATGTATTGTGATTATTGGCTTTTATGTATTTCAACGCCATTAGAGAGGGGGGAAAAAACTGGCGCCAAAAAGTGTGTATAGTCAGGAGTTTGGAGGGAATGGTAATTGGTTCGTAACTTCACGGGCACCTATGGAAGACAAAGTCATCCAAATATTTTATGGACCAAAAAGTATTGCCATTTCTCAACGCATTTCTTTAGACAAAGACTCCGTTTTTTCCTCTGTTATGGTGTGATTTTAACATCCCGAAACAGATATCCTTCAGCGTCCGGTGCATATTTGTGAAGGTTACGGATTATTTTACCTCCATATCGTATGAGTTACCTTTAAAATCGTTGAGTTTTTTTTAGTAAGATCCGTTTTGTAATAAATTCATAAAATTAAATTGTACTTTATGAAAATTTAAATTAATATGTTGATAAAGAGAAATCTAAGACAAAAAAAATTTCTTACCAAGCAGTGAATGTATGTTGGTGGAATTGAGTTACTTGTTGACCCAATTACAGGTGGAGCCGTAAAAGAAAAGCTAACTTTTCAGCCGGCGGCATAAATACTTAATAAGGAGAATGATTAATTAGCGTCAAGGCAGTTAAATGGGATATAAACTTTCCAACGTGGTTCAGTCAAGTTCACTTGTATTACTACAAGTCTCCGGCAATTTCCTGTGACTGAAATCCGGAATCGACTCTTTATCCTTTTGTTTGCATACCAATTTATGATTCATCTTCGCATCATCTTCCATCAACATCAGGCAGCTTTGCATCATTGTTTTTCCGGGTTTTCCTACATCCATTCTTTAGGGTTTGTTATTTTTTCAAAAGTTTCTTTTTATTTTTGTTTATTCATTTTTCATTAGAGTTTTACAAACACAATGCCTGCAACTAGGTTATCCCAGTCTCTTTCTCCATCTCCTGCATTGTCTTCGCTTCCTGATTCGCATTGTGATTTGATTTCGTTCCCACTCAAAAGATATTGGATAAATTTAATTCTGGTTAATATAAAAGATATTGGTTTAATTCTAGTAATTGTCGTTCTCATTGTTTCTTGAGTCTTCAGAGTAACTTAGATTGAATCTCCCCTTGATAGCCTGGTAGTATAGTGACTGAAACCTTAAAAGAATTTCCCCGGATTCAGCATGTACTTCAATGTTCACGTGTTGTTTTTCCTTAGACTAGCTGAAAGCTAGATCTGCACCTCATGTTTCTCCCCATTCTCCAACATGGCTTGGGTGTCCTCTGATATCAATGTTGTTTCCTGCATCATCCAATATAGTTAGTGCAGAGCAATATTTAAGGTTTTCAGGATCATGTATCGTGCATATTCTGATAATAAAACCAAACTCATGTGGAGTATGTTGGTTTAGATCAAAGGGTACTGTAATGTTTGTATCTATGTCAGACTCAACACCATTAATAGAGAAATTATTCAGAGCATGGGTTGACAGATTGTGAACCCTTTTAAAGTCACATAAGTGTTGCTTAATGCAAAGAGCTGTGTGCTTGGAGTTAGGCTTAGTGTGATTGAAAACTAGGTCATACCTAGCCTTCCAAATATACCAACAGACAGTAGCATAAGTGGTAGTGTTTCCAGCAGTATCTCCAGGGTTGAACCAAGAGTTGAACCAATCCATAAATTTTGTGGTGTTATCAAAATATCCATGGGAGGTTCCAAGAATTTCATGCCAAACTTCAGTTGTTGCAGGGCAGTTTAAGAAGAGGTGTGTCATTGTTTCCTCCCCACTACTGCAAACTTGACAGATATGGTCAATATAATGCAGAATGCTTGCAGTCTTAGCATTGGTAGGGAGACTTCCATGAGCACATTTCTGCATAAAGCTCTGGATAACTGGGGTAGTGCTCAGTTTCCAGATAGCTTCCCAATTTCTTGTTAGGGTATCATTTTTGTATAAGTATTCTATCTTTTCCTTGTAGATAGCTTTGACAGAAAACTTGCCAGTTTCATTTAAATTCCATTGGATTGTATCTTCTTCCCCTGGATGAGTATTCAGAGCCAGTATGGATTGATAAATGCTATGGTTGAAGATGTGATGGATAAGATGGATGTTCCAGTTCCCATTTGGCTGCATAAGGTGTGTCAACAATTCTATTTGTGGGGGACAATGAGTGGGTTTTATGAGCTTTTCTGTTGAATTTGGTATCCGGAGGTCTTCCCAAATTTTGATTCTCATCCCATTGTCAATCTTCCAGTCACATTGTTGTTGTATGTTCAGTATACCTTCAAGAATTCCTTTCCAGATCCAAGAATCTCCATCTTTTGCTTTTGTATCCATATTTAGAACATTTCTTCCCATGAGATATTTGGCATCCATTAGTTGATACTATAGAGAGTCTTTGTCTTGTTCAAGTCTCCAGCCAATTTTTGTGATCATAGGGTTGTTAAAAGGTTCCATATTCATGAAGCCTAATCCACCCATTTCCTTTGGTTTGCAAATTGCAGTCCAAGCATTTGGATAGTAGACTTTGGGATTTTCCATATTTTTTCCCCAAAAGAAGTCTCTTTGAAGCTTGTTTAAGTCCTGACAAGTTTGCTTTGGAATTCTGAAGCAATTCATTTGGTAGATGCTTGTTGTTGAGGTCACAGTTTTGATTAGGATTTCCAACAGGATTTAGAGGGACATTTTTCCAACAGGATAATCTCAATTTTAGTTTATCCACCCCTAGTCTGAAAGACTTAATTTTACTTATGTGAGTAAATATAGGAGAACCTAGATATTTATCATCCAGTTGTAGAACTTGAACTCCCATGATGTTGCTGATGAGTGGGATGAGATCAGGATCAGTATTTTTGCTGTAGAATACTCCAGATTTGTTGAAGTTGATTAGTTGGCCATAAATATCACCAAAAATGTTGAGCATGTTCATGAGGTTTTGAACTTCCACCTTGTTTGCTTTACAGAAGACCATGCAATCATCAGCAAAGAGAAGATGATTAATGAAGGGAGCACCTCTACAAATTTTTATTCCAGTAATGATGCCCAAGTCCTCAGCATGTATAAGAGTTCTAGATAGAGCTTCCATACAGAAGATAAAGAGATATGTGATGAGTGCCTAATATTGTATATATTTATCCCTTTTTGTTGGCATTTAACTCATCTTTTGTGCATTAATTCTACATTTTATCCCATATTCTGTATTTTCCTTGTTTTCAAGAATAAATATTTTTATTAACTAATTTTGCATTTTTAGGTACCAAATAAAGTTTGGATGACTTGCGGAGCGAAAAAGAGCAGAAAAGTAGTGAAAAGCCGGAAGAAATTACGCAAGGAAGCCGCGAAGAATGGTGCGCATAAGTCCAAAAGACTAGAAATGGGCTCAAGAAGGAAGAATTGTTCCTAAAGAAGATATGGGCTTGGCATACCCAAGGCCCAAAACCCTTACCCAAACCCATTTTCTATATCCATACCCGCCTCCATTCTCAGCCGTTAGATTGGATCCATCTCATCATCCAATGGTCGCTTCTTCATCGTGCATCAAAATCTGAAGTCCCTGCAAAACACCATAGTGCCTAAATTCCAAGCCTTCAGATTAGATCACATTTAGATCCTACGGTCGCTTCTTTGCCTGCGCATCAAATCTCGATACTTCCGCTTAACACTTCAACACCTAACCCCATCTAGAGCCGTTAACTTCGTTGTATCAAGACATCCGACGGTAGCTACCAGCCTCTTCAGGAGGAGCCGTCCGATTCAGCTACCAGCTTCGGTTCCAATGGCTCAGCTTCGCCAACATCTAACCTCGATGATCCCGCTACATACCATAGGTATCGAACACCTATACCCATCGCCAAACACCCCCTTCTCCCAAAAACATCGAGTTCTTCTCCTCCACTCCGTCTGCAGAGAGCTGCTCTGCAACTCCATCACCTCCACCAGCTACACCTTCTTCTCGAACCACACCATCCTGCCATCGCCACTTCCTCCACTGTCACCAAACACCACCTTCACGCCGTAGCTACCTCCCCTACCTCTATAGCCATCTAACTCATTGATTTTTCACCACTGAAACCCTAGGTGATAAATCAATAAATTAGGTGAGGCTATAAGACGCAATTGAAGACATGGGAAGGAGCAGAGAAGGGAGAAGAAGCATGGGTTGAAGACGGACTCGTCTTATCACGTTTGGTAAGCTCGAAAATCAAAACCCTAGTCTACTGTCAATTTGGGGGTTTTTTGTATATGAACCCTAATTCTGTTGAGAGAGAATTGGGAGGAGGAGAGTGAGTGAAATAGGGTAAGTAATTAAACCATTCCCCTAATTTATCGAAACCCTAGGTCCACTGTGTATTTTGGGAATTTGGGGAAAACAGGGTCTAAACCCAAATTGGGTCTGTGGGTATAAATAGAAGGGACTGTTGTGATGTAAAGGCTTATGCCTGGAGTAGTCGGCGTCCAGAACTTAGTTCTGTTAAATGTTCATTTTGCTGTTCACTGTTTATCCATTTTAATGTTTTGATTTTCTCCATTTTATGTCACTGTGATGTTGTTATGTGTTGTTCCTGTTATGAACTCCACTGTTTTGTTATGTTTGTTCTTTGCTGTCACTCCCATACTCCTGTTATGTTATGTTTCTGTAATGTTTGTATCATGTTCTATAATGTTTTTGTTATGTATGTTCTGAACCTCAAATGCTAGGACTAGATGAAACCATGAATCAATAAGATAGTCTTCATCATGTGCAGCTCTTGTCCAATGTTGTTAAGCCCTTAGACTAGTTGTACTTTAATCAGACAATTAGTACTTTGGTAACTATTTTAGCTGTGAGTAGAATATCCCCTAGGTTAATGGTGGATTCAACATCCTAGTGTTCTTTCATCACTCATGTTTACTGTTTTGTGTGAATGTTAGGCTAAAGCCTTTGAAGCATTGTGTTGATTGAGCAGTGGGGAGAAACTAGTGCTCACTAGTGACTGTGAGCAAACTGGTTCTCTTCCCACTCTAGTTGTATGCCTAGGTTCTCTTGTTTTGTCAACTGTTAGCTTCTCAAATGTTAGGATTAGTTTACTGTTGTGTGTCAATGCTAGGTTAGAGCCTTAGAGCATTGAGTTGATTGAGCAGTGGGGAGAAACTAGTGCTCACTAGTGACTGTGAGCAAGCTGGTTCTCTTCCCACTCTAGATGAATGCCTAAAGCCATTGCCTTGGCTTTTCTTTTTTTCCTTCCTTTGTCTACTTCACTGTCTTCTTCACACCCCTGCCCTTGGCTTAGGCCTTGGTTCCATTTTTCTTGTTTAGTTTCATTGCACTGTCACTTTTCCTCATTCCTTCACTGCCACTGTTTTAATTTCACTTGTCCTTCATTTTGTTTGCTATTTTCTCCTGCTACTTCAACTTCTCCCTTGCTGCTGCCTCCTGCATCTGAGTTTCTGCAGCTGTTGCTGCCACTCCACTTCTCTTGCCATGTGCTACAGCCACTGCTGCTGCTGCAACTGAGCTTGGCTCACAGCACAAGCCCAGTCCAGTCATTACAAAAGCCCACTGTTCTTCTATTCAAGCCTAAGGCCCAGCCAACTAAACCCAGTTCACTCTTAAGGTTCAAAAGCCAAAGGCCCAGTTCATTCCCAAAGAACTCAAAGGCCCAAAGCAATTCATCAAAGCCAACTGAATCCAAGACCATTCCAAAACCAAAGCCAAGCCCACTGTGCCTAGAAGTTACCAAAGCCCAATAGCAAATAAGAGCCCAAAATAGCTAAACACTACAAAACACCCCCAGTCTCTGTGGATCGACCCGTACTTGCACGAGCTACAACCGACGACCGTGCACTTGCGGTATTACTGTAGGCCCGCATTTCATTTCGCTTCAATTTTATACACATTCCCGGGTCCACCAATATGGTGATAGTGGATCTCCCTGTCTTAAACCTCTTGAAGGGTTAAAGAACTAATCTGAAGAACCATTTATAAGAACAGCTGAGATAGTGGTAGTGATACATTGCATGATATTTTGGCACCATTGGTCATTAAAGCCCATCTTTGTCATAATGGTATTAAGGAAATCCCAATCAACTCTATCAAAAGATTTTTCCATGTCAATCTTTATGCCCATACTCTCATTCTCACCTTTTTTTACCTCTTTTGGATCTCATAGAGTGGACGAGTTCATGTGCAACAACTATATTGTCAGATATTTGCCTTCCAGGTATGAAAGCAGATTGGTAAGGAGATATTATTTTGTTGAGGTAAGGTTTCATTATCTGGGCTATGAGTTTGGAAATGATTTTATAGGTTGTATTGAAAAGACTTAAAGGTATAAATTGGCTTGGTGAAGTAGGGTTTTCCACTTTTGGAATAAGGGAGATAAAGGTTGAATTCATATCTTTTAGCATGTTGCCAGATATGAAGAAATTTTGCACCATCTTGACAATGTATTCTCCAAGTATTTCCCAATTAGCTTGGAAGAAGTTAGGTGGAAAGCCATCAGGTCCTGGAGCTTTGTATTTTGCCATACTGAAAATAATGGCTTTAACTTCATTGTGATCTGGTGTCATGTTGAGCATTCTGTTATAAGTTGTGGTGATGGTGGTGGGGATTAGGTTGATAGTTTCTGGGTTAATGAGTGTGTTTTCAGCAGTAGCCATTCTGGATAAATGTTGAGTGAAGCAGTTCTTTAGTTCTTGGTAATCAATAATCCAGTTTCCTTTACTGTCTTGGATGACATCAATCTTGTTTCTTCCTGATCTGCACTTAGTATCTCTATGGAAATAGCTTGTGTTTTTATCTCCAAATTTTATGAATTGGTCTCTGCTTTTAGTCTTCCAGAACTTTCTTTAATATTTTGCCAATCCCTAAGGTTTTGTCTGGATAATTTTACCGTTTGGCTTCTGTCAGCTCTGAAGTAGTTGTTGTGTAACCAATGAAGATGTTGCTTGTATTATTCAATGCTAGTCTTAATGTTACCATAGACTTCCTTGTTCCACTTTCTGAGGTGTAGTTTGATATCTTTGAGTTTCCTTGCTATGAGAAAAGCACTAGACCCGGTGAGATTCTTTCTCCAACATTCAGAAATGATCTTCCTGCAATCCTTATGATCCAGCAAGGGAGCAAAGAATTTGAAAGGGATTTTACCAGTTTACCAAGAAGGATTGGAACTAAGAAGAATGGGATTGTGATCAGATCCACTAGCAAGCATGTTGGATATAGTAGTGTTGGGATATAGGAGAAGACAACTTTCTGTTGCTAATCCTCTATCCAATCTTTGTTCAGTAAGAGCATGACCACTTCTTTTGTTGGACCAAGTGAAAGGACAGCAAGTGGTGCTCAAATCAACTAAATCCAAGTCAAGAATTTTGTTGCTAAATATGGCAGCTTCGTTGATGTCAATAGGTTGGGCACTGAATTTCTCAATGTCATGAAGAATGAAATTTGGATCTCCAATGACCAACCAAGGTAAATTGTTAATGACAACAATATTTTCCAACATTTTGCAAGAATTTAGTTTACTATTAGTTTCATAGGGACTACCATAGTAACCAGTGAATAACCAAGGAGTGTCACTGCCAGGCTTGACTATAGCATTGATATGGTTTAGGGAAAAATCAATAATGTCAATATTAAGGTTATTCTTCCATATCAAAGATAAGCCACCAGCAGTGCCACTAGCGCTTCCTGGGTTGAAAAACCAGTAATTTTGAACATTAACCTCATTCATGGTTTTCTTGTGTTTTTTTTGTTTTTGTTTGGTTTCAGAGATAAAAATGATATCAGGGTTTAGCTTATTCAACATATCAGTAAGGTATATTTTAGCATCCTTTGTCCCCGGACCTTGACAATTCCATGCCAAAGTGGTAAAGAATTGCCAAAAATAGGACATTATAGGATACTTTGAAGAAAGTCTTCTAGAAATTGTGTTATAAGTGATAAGTAACCTCAAGTGGAGAAATATCCTGATTATAAGTAAAGATAAAAACAGATAGTGGTATAGGGTGTAGAATTGTACCATAGTTTCAGATGTAGAATTGGCTAAGTCACCATTAGCCATCAAGAGATTATTGGAGTCCATAGGTACTGCAGAGATATCATCATGATCTTTGAATATTTTGAGGCAGCCTGAGTCAAAGAATTGGTGTCAATGCCACTCTCAGGTTGGAGAGGTTTCTTTCTTTTGGTCTCCATCATATTAGACAAGGGAGTTGGTGAAGAGGATTGCTCAAATACATGTGCTTTCTTCTTTTCCTTCCATGCTTCCTTTTATTTTCAGCCCGCTCAGTCTCCATTCTTTCCTTAATTTGAGAAAGTGATGGAAGAGTGTTGAAAGGGAAGGGTTTTGGTGGAGAAGAAATTGGGAAAATGCCATCAGGGTCCACTACTTAATGTTGATCATTTTTTGAGGTACTAGCATTTTTGGTTCTTGCAGCAGCCTTCATTCTTGGTAGGTTTTACTTGTAGTTTTCAGCAATTTTCTTCTAGAGCTCCATCTTTTTGTTTCTGATTTAGCAAGCTAAAACATATGGGCGAGGTGTGTCTGTTTCCACATTAGTTGATGGTTGATCCCCAAAGGTAACTGATTCTTTTGAAAAAGTGGAAATGTTTGCAATTGCTTTTTCAAGCTCCAAATTTTTTGCAATTTTTATTTTTATCTTAAATTCAGCAGCAGCATCAGCACCAGAGTATGACGTGTGGATAATATTCTTTCCATCTTGTACAATTTTTTGTTGCTGAGTTCTTGGTGCGGGAGATGGTTGTGGTGTTAGGAGATTGTTGTAATGGGATTGAGAATGGTTTGGAGGAGTGGGACAGGGGGGCTTGGGTGATCCAAGATTCTACAGACTTTACAAAACTGTATTCCATTAAGAGCATAGGCAAACTCAAGCCAGTGTGACGTAGTAGTAGTTTCAAAAGCTTCAATACCAAATTTAAGGGGTCCGATGACATCAATGTTGAGTTTTACCTCCAGGTTGTTTTCAAATATTTCCCTCCCGTATGCCTTCTTAGCATCTTGGTAAACTCCAATTGGTCTGAGAATGCCTTGAATGTCAGGGATGATGTGTGTTGGAATTTTTTTAATGAGTAACCAAATCATCACCTTTATGAATAGTTCTTCATCTACCAGATCAGGGCCTCCTACAGGAACACCAACTAAGACCATAAGCTTGTCAAAAAATCCTCTTGTTCCTCCATTTATCAAAGTTGTGTAATCTTCTTCATGAGTGAGTCTGAGAATGTAGTAGTTTCTTCTCCTGTTCCAGTTGTCCACTTCCAATCTACTTTGAAGTTCCTAGTGAGAATTGATGAATGAGATGACTCTAGGGGTATCGAAGCAAATGTTACTACAGATCTTTCTAATGAAACACCATTTCCAGTCTAGAGGTTGTTTGATTCTGATATTTACAGCGTTGATGAAGACTTTAAGGAATAAATCCCCAGGGATAGTAAGAGCAGAGTTCATCTTGTTCACGAGATTATCGATGCTAGGAGAAGGTGTGTTTGAGGAAGAAGCCATAGAAGAGTAGAATATTATTTTGCAGAACAGGATGGAGGTAGAGTAATGTTCACTAATTTGTAACGGGTGAGTATGATAGCTGGTGAAATAGGGGGAAGAAGTGCAGGCTTTAGTTTGAAAAAGATTCACGGGTTGAAAGTTTTGTTTGCTATTGAGTTTTGTTTGACTGATTAAGTCATTGGATCCTGTATAGTTTTGTTGTAGCTTAAAGATGACGATATTGAAATAGCAGAAGTGATTTCTGTTATCAGATTGGAGCCGTACAACTTTCACATGTGGCGATGTGGACTCATGCTTGATAAGTAGCTGGAGGGCTAATGGTGCTTGGTGGCTTGCCTTGTGATAACAGAGAAAGTTAGCAAAGGGAGACAGAGTTTGTTTATTACCTGTGATAGCTTTGGAGCTGTTGGATTGTAGTGTTGCATTATTTTGATTAGAAGTACGGCTTCGACCTATGAGATATTGGTCTCCTATTAGAAGATGTTGTTTGTATTTTGGAAAACAGGGTCCCCCCATAGAGTTAACGTTCGGATATGGATCGGGTATACCTCCCATATGAGAGAAGATTTCTACCAGACCCGTACCCGATAAAGGGAAAGTTTTGAATTTACCAAGTGGTTGATGCCACTTCACATGAGCCAATAGAGATGTTGCATAGGTAAAATTCCATGCCCTTGAGCCAAAAGACTTGACAGTACGCGGTTACGTCTGATCAAATTTTCTAGTGCAACGGTTCATAATATACTTATAATTGGGATGCTCAATCGACGGCTGCGATGGAGAGACAGTTGCTCTTTCATTGTAAAAAAAATGCATAAAAGAGAGAAACCTCTTCATTTTCTCAGTAAGTTTCTTCATAGCAGAAACATAAAAGAGAACAGTTTCAATAGTTTCTCTAGCCAGAGAAAAACAAGAAATATGTCTCGAGTGTTGTATTGTGAAGATGATATTGTAGAGGAAACGCCAGAAATTTTGATGGAGCATACTCTGGATTGGTACAATCCTAACATCCTCATATCCAGTTTGCCATATGGTATTGCCTTCCCCAATGGCCGAGAAGCAGTTAACTACACCCGCAACTTCAATTGGCATTGGGAGAACTTGCGTCACAACCGAAGAGTGAAAATGGAGCAACAATATGACCAAATCCCTCCAGGGCATGGATATGTTGTGAAAAGGCCAAGATTTAATCTTCCTTACTCCATACAGGTAATTTTCTTTCGCATACATGATTTTGGTAATCCTTAAATTTTTTTCATTATACTTATTGAAGCGGAAAATGGTTTCAATCGAAATTAGGTAAGAATTGATGCTTCCATCCTTCCTCCAAATGGTCAAAGTGTTGTTGGTGGTGGAGATGGGGTTGTGCCTGATCAGAGTGGTGGTGAAGATGGGGTCTCCTGATCAGAGTGGTGGAATGCATGTGTTTCAGAATAGCGTTAATGAGATTGGGAATGGAAGTGGTGGTGGGGGTAGTTCTAATGCTAAAAACATAAAAAATTGTTGGTTAGTTATAGTCGTTGAGTTTTTCAGTAAGGGTAGTTTTGTCGTAATGCATTAAATATTGCCACTTTTCTATGAGTATCTTTTTGGTATTTGATCGATTTTTAAGGAAACTAGGGAGATTGAATTTGGCCTTATAATTTTAAACTAATGGTACACTACTGAAAATCCTTTAAATACATGTTTAATGGTATAAACATCGGCTGAATTCAAAATCCATTAAATACATATTTAACGATATGCAGGTAGAACAACTGAAGCAAGGGGATCTTATGCAGCTTGCACTATAAAAGAGCAACTATAAGAGAAAGGAGCTGACGCAACTTTCCAGGGGCATCCGAATGAAGTGGTTATAATACAATCTTCCAAAGTGACTCAAGCCCAACTCTTTAACTGCTGATAGAAAGATATGCAAAAGCAAGAAAAAAAGATATAATATAAGTGAAAACTTTGAAATCGAACCATGTACTTGTATAAATTTCAAAACAACAACTTTTTTATTAATTTCCAGATACAATATTGTTAAAGCAGCCAACATCGCTACTTTCTGTAATAGGAATGCCATTCAAAATACTTGAAAAAACTGAAGGACTAGCGGCGATCCTCCATCAACTTTACATTAGGAATTGTATTAACCTTGTAACGGAAAATGATACTCAAATTACCGAAAATTATTTAAATCATTTATATGAAATCTATAATGTGAGGTGATTGTCCTCTTTTTCGAAAAAAAATCAGTATAAACATTGGGCCAAATCGGGGTATACTCTTGTTAATGACCGCACAATTCGGGGGGTTTTTATAAGAAAAAAGGACAAAAACTGGATTTAAATATCAAATCAGGGTCACCCTTTATCTAAGTATTTTATCTAATTCCTAATCTTCCCCTCACTAATCAAATTTAATGGTTAATTATAATTGGGAAAATTATAAGATTGTTTTAGTGTGTACTATTATTTGGGTGAGGTGAGAATAGGAGGGAAGGGGAAAAAATTGAAAGAGAACTTTTTTTTGGTGAAAATGGTGGATGATAGTGGAGGGAGAATTGCTGCTGAATCTTTAGCTGAACTACAACAACAGTTATATCTTCAATCTTCATCTAATGATAACAATTCACAATTGGAATTATATGATGAACCAACACCATTAGATCAAGATTTTTGTGACCAAGAATATTTTGTGAAGAACCAACCCAAGAAAATAAACAAGCTCAACATACAAGCATCCCCAATAATCAGGTAGAAGTACTAGTGTCTTGAAAATTTGGTTTTTTTCTTTGAAATCACAATTTTTGCAGCTGAAAAAACTCGTTGCCGGCATGGATGTAGTATGAATACAATTCCGGCAACCCCCATACCGACATAGTATTCATGCTACAGCCATGCCGACCAATAATATCCCCTATTTTGATAATGCATGCCGGCACTGTATTTACAAAAGTTACTTTTTACCTACCATGGAATATTCTACAGAATATGCTATCGGCATGGTTCAATCCTCACGTTACCATGCTGGTACCACCATTAAAAACATACATGAATAAGTGACATTGAAAGTTAAATATCGGTGTGGTTGATCAATTATCGACCAAGATGACACTTTGTACCGGAGTGGAACCATAGGTAATTGCGTGGAATCCTGCTGGGATTCAAGAGAAAGCGCAACTATAACTGAATTGTTGCGAGGGTTTAATTCGGTCTCAACTACATTCCAGTCCGAAATTAATTGGTAGTAGGCTAGAATCTGTAGCGTCTTAATGCAGTTTGATGTTCAATCTGGACTAGGTCCAGAAATTTTTCTACATTTGTGGTTTCCTCATTTATAAAATTTCTGATGTCTGTGTTATTTATTTTCACATTATATTATATATCTTTATAATTGAAACTAGGATGAAACCCTTGATTCGCACCAGGTAAGTGTTAAATTTTTTTCCATGTCTTTTCTTCTTGGTTCCATTATATTTTATCACCCACATTAGGGAAATTATGAGCCAATTAATCACTCACTCGGTCACGTAGGGAAATTATGAGCAATCAATCACTGACAAATTCTATTAAAAAATCAATACGTATAAATAAAGATAATAATTCATATAATAATCGTTCTGCGAGTTATAACCCCAAAGGTGTCACTATCCATATACAAAAACTCCAACAAAACAAATTGTTCACCAAAACCCCATTTAATATAAATTGTCTATATTATCCTTCTAGTTTAAATCACCCCAACAAAAATAAAAATCAACCACACTTTAATTCTTATTATATTGTCACCCCCAACAAGAAATAAACAACCACCAATAAGCACCTCCGCCACCGATAACCACCGCCACCACTTTCGACCACCGCCGCCACCGCCACCACCACCACCTCCGACCACCGCCAACGCCACCTTCCGCCACCGCCGCCACGACCACCGCCACCAACCACGCCGCCACCGACCACCACCTCCGCCGCCGTCACGGCCACCATCGCCTCCGCCGCCACCGACCACCACCGCCGCCGCCGTCCGCCACCGACCACCACCGCCGCCACCGACCACCACTGCTCCGCCACAGACCACCACCGCTCCGCCGCCGCCACCGATACTACGCAATTGCACCACCACTGCCAGCCACCCTACCATCCAGCACCACCATTGTCGACCACCACCGCCACCACCTCCGACCACCACCACCACTACCACCACCGATACTACGTAATTGCACCACCAATACCAGCCACCCTACCATCCAGCACCACCACTGTCGACCACCGCCGACCAAAACCAGCACCACGACCGCCCACCACCACCACCTCCCATAAATACGATGAAACCGATTTTGGTTTCATCATAAATACGATGAAACCGATTTTGGTTTCATCATAAATAAGATGAAACCGATTTTGGTTTCATCTTGGTTTCGTGAGAAATCACCTGCAAGAATTTTTTTAAGAGGTATTATACATCTTCATGGATAGAAATACATTGTTGAAATACGATGAAACCGATTTTGGTTTCATCATAAATAAGATGAAATCATAATTGGTTTCTGCGCTTCAACAACAATACCACCAGTTATGTCTCAAGACCCATTACTCAGCTTCACCTGGTATATCTTTCCATATAGGTTTACAGGCGATTCCTAATTGTATTGCAGCACTTCATTGCACCTGCAACTACAAATTCACTTCAAATCCCATACCCACTGCATTACTGCCTTCCATTTCAGTTCAAGCTCATACCTGAACACCACAAATGCTCCATCTCAGGCTCAGTTTGATCTTCAACTGGACCTGAAATATCCATATTAATTCAATTAGAGCAAAACCAGTTCCTCCATGGATTCTGATTATCACCAGCTGCAGTTCATAATCACCACCAACATAGGCATCTCAGTTCTTCTCTACACTCTCAACCTGCAACTGTACTTAAAAATCATTCTCAAGCATCAGCTCAAACCATTCTTCATAGAGAACCAACTCAAAGCCAACACCAGTACCACCTTCTCTATAATATTAACTTCAGCTGCAACCGGAGCTTACTAGCAGCATCAAATGAAACTCGTCACAAGACCCTGTCACTGCAATAACCACATCAGACCCATCACTGCAATAACCATATCAACAATACCAGCAGCTACACTTGCACACTTCCAATCTGAAAGCAGCGGCAGCAACATCTCCTAGCTGACTCTACTCAGCTCCACAATCCAATTCACCACCTGCAATTGCTTCCCATTCAACTGTAAGAAAAATTATAAGAGATATTATACATGTTCATTTATAGATGGAACCAATTTTTGTTTCATCATAAATAAGATGAAACCATAATTGGTTTCGTCATAATTCAACTGCACATGTACATGAACCTGCATGTTATTGATTCATTGACCTCCACATGTACATGAACCTGCATTTCATACTTTTATGACATAAATAAGCAATTTCTTATTACTTAGCACATGGTTAATGAACAAGCTGTAGACAAGTTCGAAGTCTCTGATATGAGTTTTGTGACTAACAACACAAATCAAACATCCATTGTTGATTACATCGCATTTTACTAGCTACGAACGTAGGTCAACATATACAGAGTTGATAACCAAACAAGAACAAAGATATCAGGACACCTAGGAGAGTATAATCGGGCTAAAGTCATGCATATTGTGACAAACGAAATTCTTAAGCATGAGATTTATTTAATTTCAAGGTTGGATAGGCTACAAACACTAAACAATTAAGATGCAAGCAACTTCCTGACACTGTCAGCATGTAGATTAAAGAAAAAATTGAACAAGGAGAATTGAGTTACCCGTGGCATATTCAACTAGTTGAATAAGCTCAGTGTCCCTAACTTGGACGATAACATATGAAGTAGTGGACACAAATGTGATGTTACCAAAATCATTGACTGCAGCTCCTTTACAGATGCTTTTTGTCTTGTCCAATTTAGCTTCTCCAATTCCCCTATATTCCAAATATTGCAATGTTGATAACTTCTTCTCATGCTCAATATTTTCCCCTTCAAGAGCCTAAAAATCAAGCAACATATAACACATATAAGCAATCATTAAGACTAAGACTAATGCTCCACGTTACATTGAAACTCAACAAGACACCTAATGGCTTCACACGCAAATTAAAATCTGAATTATCAAAGGTCAAATTTCCAATTTATAATGAATTCAATTTTCAATATCCTAGTCTAGTGGTTCTCAATTTTGTGTCACAAACAAGCAGTACAATTCTGCATACCTTAACTTCCTGGTGTAGCTTCTTCTCCCATGCCAAGAGTTGCTCCAATGTGGAAAAGTGACTCTTCGGACCTTGTTCCACAAGCGCGCCTGTATCCAATCGATACTAAATATCCAAAGGAGGTTTTGATATCTAGCTTGAACTCAAATTTGTCAAAAGACAGTTTCTGGTCAGTCAAAATGTGAAACCCCAATCAATCCTAAACCCAAATAAACTTAATTTTCATTCAAAAACAAAACTACAAACTTTTCATTTAGATGGGAACGACTAATTTCAAGCAGATTAGAGACAGGCTCACCAGCAACGACAACTTTCTCAAGATAGTATTTGATACAAGCAACAATTTAAGCAAGATCTTTATATCTTACCACCAATTTCATATTTTCTATCTCACCACCACCTCCGCCGCCAATGCCGCCATGATTATGAACAGAATTATTACCCAGTTCCATATGCATCCATCACCTGCAGTTCAGTTTAGCTTACAGTCACCACTGCCATCAACAAATCCATCTCAGTCATAACCTAGGAACAAAACAAACAATCAAATCTATTAAAACCCAACACCATAAAACCCATTTCAGTTCAACATCTCTTCTTGTCGATCGACAACTCAATCCACCGCAGAATCATCTCAACCAATCACTACCACCATCAAACAACAACCAAAAGACTCATCCTAGTTTTGTGAAATTAGCATTTCCATTTCAATTTCACATTTGGTTCCTTGATTATAATGTTATCTACCATTTCAAATAAATGCTTCCACCTTAAAATTTTCATTCTCCTCTGTATCCACATCTAATCCTTGGCTTAAATGTAACCAACCAAATTTGATTCAGAAAAATTTCAGTACAGATCCATGTACACATTCAATAATATACAGATCCTTGTCAAACTTCAAATGAAAAATTAGTTCAAAAATCATAAAGTCTTCGACCAAAAAAAGATCATCAAATTAGATCCCTCACAGACTAATTCCACCAACAAATTTGAAAAAAAATTTAACAAAAAATTACAAGAAATTTGTGATTTCTTACCGCTATTGCCGATGAGACAAATTAGGTTATCAAATTTGACATCACCACTCCGTCATCTCTTCCTTGAAAATCGATCTCAATCATCAATTCGTCACCAACCCATCCCTGTTCTTCTTGTTCTTCAATTGAAGTTACAATCGCAACCCTAATTTCAACAATTTATTCATCTAATCTTACAGAAATATCAAAACATCACCAGATCCACCTGTGTTTTCTTCTGAATTTGAAAATGAAACTATGCTTAGGGTTTTAATTAAGGTTGGGGTGGTGGTGCTAATGGTGTCGATGGTTAAGGAATTGAAGGAGGCGGAGGAGGGTGGTGGTAGTGGTGAGATAAGGAGGCGCAGTAGTGTGGTCGGGGGAGCATAAAATTTCTGTTGGTGTAGAGATCTGTTATTGCCGCTGGTAGTGATGGTGGTGGGGAGAAGGAGACGAAAGAAGAAAAAAAGAAGAAGAAGAAAATCTAAAAGAGTATGTTTGGGTTTTTTTAAAGTAGACAAAACTAAATTTGCTCATTATTATTTGACCTGGGGTTTTTGTGCTACTTTTTTATGAAATTGTTTTAATTTATTAAAAATAATATGGCTGGATTTTTTGTACCACAAAGTTGGTCACCTAGGTGTTTTGTCACTAGTTTTGTATAATAATTGATTAAACCAATTAAGCAGCAGTTACATTTGTTAATAATCAAGTTTATCCTGATACTTAAAACTTTTCATCGTCCCAGATATTAGTATTTCCACCCAATATCTCATGCACACTAAAATGAAGATTGTTGCTATCTCAACCTATAAAATACCATTTGGCTTCACACCAATAACCTAGTATTTCCATGAGGTTCTGTTGTGCTCACTGCTCAATGTCTCCAGTGAAGATTGAAATTGATATATTACATATTCAAAGAAAAAACGTCTGAGTTAGAATACCAAAGGATTTTGATAACCTTGAATCATGTACTAATGGAACAGAATTTGGATTGTTTTGATTTGTTCCAGGTTAATGGCCACAAAAGGAAACTTGAACGAACTTGAAGTGTTTCAGCCTGATTAAGTCAACGACAAAAAAAAAATCAGCCTGATAATATTGATAGAAAATAATCAGAGTTTGGTAGGTAACTTTTTCAGACAAAATACTTACAATGAGATTGGTGAGAAGCAAACATCTTAGATACTGAACAAATTTGAGGGTAAACCATGATATTTAGAGTTCTTCTTACATCACCAGCATAATTGGAACTTATTAGAACATAGCTCGGTTGGTATGTCAAGTTTGCTTGTCATATTTTAGTGTATCAAAACTCATTTAGACTCGCTTGATTAAATTCTAGAGTCAACTTCATTTAGATATGACATAGAAAAAATATTGTATATATTGTTGTGATTATGTGAATGGGTTATGGTGAAGATTTCATCCTAGGAAACAATATTTCACATTCTTTTAAAGGAAATATGTCCATGAACTTTTTTCATGGATTGAAACGGAAATATTTAGGCTTATTGGTCCGTCTATTCATTGCAAATATTTGGATGTCCAATATGTGTGAGATGGTAGAACCGATCTTAACTCGTGTTATGTATCTTGGTATAACTAATCACAATGCCTGACTTATGACTTGGTATGACTAATTTTCATTAATTGGTGTAACCGATCCTAAGCAATCACCATGTGATGGTATGATCGATCCTTGTAATTGGTGTGACCGATCCTAGTAATTGGTGAGACCGATCACACGTGTTATGTCTAATAGATCCTTGTAATTGGTAACCAGTCCTGGTAACTGGTGTAACCGTTCCTGGTAGCTGGTGTGACCGATCACAAGCAATACCATGTATAGATGGTAACCGATCACGGTAACTGATGTAACAGGTCCTGGTAACTTCTGTGACCAATCACAAGTGTTTCCTATTAGGTATAACCGATCCTAGTGATTGGTAGAACCAGTTGAACCCATGAATGTGATTTGGTATTTGATCAATTACATAGTACTCTTGGGGTACATGAGAACCAATTCTAAACTTTTTTGGAAGTGTGGTATAACCGATTCCAAGGATGCAAATCTATTAAAGTATGAAATAAGGATTTGCAGCGAAAAGATGCCAGCATACTTTGAACACGGTCAGTAACTCTTACCATTTATTGTTCAAAGATATTCCTTAGTACTCAAGGTGATCATGTGCCGAAATAAATTAAGAATCTTTTAATTAAATTTTTGATTTTATATACATTAATTACCAACAATTAATGTCTATCTCTAGAATAAAAATTAGTAATGTGCATTTACTAATTGGATATTTTACATTGAGAGATTTCGGAAATATTGGACAAGCATTTATTGGAATTAGGAAAACCGAATTTCGCTATTCATTGCATATCTTGAGAATATTTTCTATTTTGGAAATTCCTTGATGTCCAAAACATCCTTGGTCTATAAATACTTGAGTTTTCATTTCTACCAAACTATACTAAAATCCAGGCAAACTTCATCTTCTTTTTGATTATGGTGGAGCCGTCTAATCGGAGAAGAAAGTATCCTAATTAGGTGAAATCTCTTACAACCGCTCGTTTAAAGACTTCCATGGGATCAAGAAGCTCTACGAGTACCGTTGGTCGAAACTAGATAATTGTAGTGTTATTAGTCTTCGATTGAGTTGATCGACTAATGGTTGTTCAAACTTTGGTTGCACCTAGTTTATTTATTCTTGATAATCTTATCTCCTGATATAATATTCACTCAGACTAGATCGAAGTATCGGCGAGATCTTTAGAACTGTTGTTAGATCTAAACACACCTTGTGATAATCTATTGTTAACAGACTCTGTTCTGCGTGTGATTGATCACAAGAGATTCAAGTGGTGTTGTGCAGGTTTTGAAGAATATTTGAAAAATTTGAAGACGGAGAAGATTTATTATTATTTTTTGTATCTTGTGCACAAACCTTGACCGCTTGGGATCCAACTAGAATCATTTGATTGTCTAGTTGCGTAAGATCGGCACTGCTTATAGTTTTTACTATATTGTTTGTAAATATAAACTTGACTATTTCGATAGTTGTTGGATAGATTGATATAGACCCAACGAAGGAGTTTATTTAATTTAACGGAAGATCCTTTGTCAAACTCATATCACAAGTTTGAATAGAGTTGTTACCAAACAGATTCACTGTTCGTTTGCTGCTTGGAATACGATCAAAATGAATTGTACCAGTGTGTGACTCTTGAAGCCGGGAGCGCTGGATACTGACAAAACTAAGTAGCTAGGGGTCGTCTGTTTTGTCTCAACTATACGAAGTTGGTATTATATTTTGTATAACGGCTTAATTATGAGAGTATTCAATTCTGGACTAGGTCCCTGGGTTTTTTTCATTTGCATTTTCCTCGTTAACAAAATCTTGTTGTGTCATTTACTTTTGTATTGCGCAATTATATTTGGTTATATAATTCAAAGTAAATTTCACATATACGTTAACTCCGCACTACTTGATAGTGATCCTATAGAGTTTTATTATTACCGAACCTATTATCAAGTAACACACTTTGTTGTCATATTGTCTCGATCTTGTATCCATAGTAAATCACACAAGTTATGTTGGTGTTGTATTGTATCGATCTCGTATCCATAGACAATCACATGAAATGTGAACTGAACAGTTGTATTGTCTCGACTCTGTCCATAGACGATCCATTTCGGTATAGGACTTATAGGTTGAAAATAAAAGATTCTGGTGTATATGGGTACCCTCGTCTTTTCATAATTCTTCCCTGAAGTCTTTGGATAGCTGAAGCGCTTGTGTTTTTTTTATCTGCTGCTATTTTTGAGCAAAAGCCTCGTGACTTGACCTAGGAACATACTTCAAGGAAGGAAAACTAGCTAAAATAAAGCATGATATGAAATCAGGTTTATATCATAAACTTTTGTCCTAGTAAGTATATGAAAATAAAGTACCCTTTTAGTAAGACCTAATGCATCTTGGTTCAAAAATTCCACTTAATTCCAGTTAATTCCTTCGTATGATAAATCCTAGAAACTAATCATGGTAGAAATTCATATGCAGCGTTATATGAACAACAAGGGCTTCACAACAAAATCTAAGAACAACAAATAGATGTATTTGAATTGTACTAAAACCTGTTTCTAATTCATTGACGAACATCTTACGATGTCAGGTCTCAAAAGACCAAAATTTGTGGTAGGGAATAACAAAAAAAATATCACTTAACGTTTAACTGCAAGGGACTACGACAAAAGCCAAGAAAGATAAATACAACATCAGAATTGTCTCCCAAAATACTGAAGAAAGCCAATTGACCTTCCCTCAATACCTAAAAGTATTTGGTTAGTTTTTCCCGTACCTAGTCACCATATTTATTCCTCATGCTATATGGTCTTCAATTTTAGTGTACTTGAAAACCCTTTATCTTCTTTGCCCTTCTCTTCCGGACTCATGAAAAATCTCAATTCCCCACAACAACTCTTGTCGAATCTCGCCCAAACTATTCTCCCAAAATCAAGCCGAATTCTGCTCCGCGATTTACAACATCAACAATATCAATAATCCCATATAAATAATTCCAAAAATTCATATGGACAAACCCTAGAAAAACAAAAACGAAAAAAATAATAAATTGATTTCGAAGTATATACCGGTAAATTGAGCTAAAACCTTGAAGTAATTGTTTAAGAAGAAGATGGAGAATTGAATCTTGGGATGAGAAATTATGGGAAATTCTGAGAAATAATTAAGGGAATAAGGAGGGCGAGAAAATGATGGGTTAGGAAGGAACACGATGATGTAACACCAGTTGATACTGTTTGGATTAGGCCCATTAGGGTCTTATATTATCTTAATATATATCTCGATTCTTAATTCTCACTTTGAGTGATTCGGATTTTAAGATCTTAAAGAAGGAACAGTTAGAGAAAGTTGGACAAGAAAATAGTTGCAGTCAGGAAGTTGTTTGTGTGTTTTTTTTTAGCTCATGTGGATATATGAAAGATTAGGTTGACGCGGTGATGTTTTTTAGTTTTGGTGAAAGAGGTTTGTATTTGACCTAATTTAACTTGAATGACGTCCTAGATGCTTTACTTTATGAATTGAACTAATGTCTTGATGTTCAGAGTGATGTGTTAGTTTAACATGTGCAATTTGTTGTAGGTTGATCATCATATGCTAAAAAAAATATGATCATCATATGCTAAGCACTATAATAGTGTTAAAATCAGGAGAGTATGATTTTTATGATAACTTATTTTCACTTTTGCAGGTATTTGAATTATTTTTTCTTACTGTTTGAAATTATTGGATTACAAATTTACTCCAAAAAAAAATTCGAGAACTAATGTAAGATCATAGTTTAGAGATTCGAACTGCAAAACTTTCTGCACGAATTATCTCTACCATGTTATGTTCTTTCCGCTATTAATGACGATGTTGTGCTTCAGTAAACTATGGGTTTCATTAAAGGGTAAAACTATTAAATCAATAATATTTTAGTAATGTCATTATTTTAAAAATATATCAGAAATTTTAAGAACTTGATATCTGTCAAAGTACACAACGGATTTTTGTCAAATTAACATATTTGGAATTAGAATTACCCACATATTCAATATGAAAAAGAATATTAAATTTTATTTTACGAAAACGTATGATTGTTATCAAATTTGGTGTTATTAGAAGAGTAAAATTCATGTGGCTTGACTAGTTATATCTAAATTTCACTAGTTCTTAACGCAAGATCATAGTTTAGAGATTCAAACTTCAAAACTTTCTGCCACGAATTATCTATGCCATGTTATGTTCTTTCCGCCATTAATGACGGTGTTGTACTTCGGTAAACTATGGGTTTCATTAAAATATAAAATTATAAAATCAATAAAATATTTTAGTAATGTCATTGTTTTAAAAATATATCAGAAATTTTAAAAATTTGATATCTTTCAAAGTACACAACGTATTTTTGTCAAAATTAACATATTTGGAATTTGAATTACCCACGTATTTAGTATGAAAAAGAATATTAAATTTTATTTTACGAAAAAGTATCTTTGTTATCAAATTTGGTGTTATTAGAAGGGTTATTTAACGTTTGGTACCCAGCAAATGTCCAACACCTAGCTTTTGGTACCCAACATTTGAAATATCAAGAGTTGGTACCTAGACCAAACGTTGACTGTCAAAGACCGGTTTGACCAATTTCTATTTTTATTTTTTGACAGTAGTATATTTCATTTTTCAAATTTGTATTAAAATTTTATTCATTTTACAATGGTATCCCCATGAAAACCCTTTATCTTCTTTGCCCGACTCTTCCCGACTCATGAAAAATCTCAATTCCCCACAACAACTCTTGTCGAATCTTGCCCAAATTATTCTCCCAATACCAAACCCAATTATCCTCCGCCATTTACAACATCAATATTATCAATAATACCATATAAATAATTCCAAAAATTCATATCAACAAACCCTAGAAAAACAAAAACGAAAAAAATAATAAATTGATTTCGAAGTATATATCGATAAATTGAGCTAAAACCTTGAAGTAATTGTTTGAGAAGAAGATGGAGAATTGAATCTTGGGTTGAGAAACTATGGGAAATTCTTAGAAGTAATTAAGGTAATAAGGAGGGCGAGAAAATGATTGGGTTTAATGGAAGGAACAGGATGAGGTAACACCTGTTGATACTGTTATTAGGTCGATTAGGGTCTTATATTCTCTTGATATATATCTCGATTCTAAAATTTCACCTTGTGTGATTCGGATTTTAAGAACATAAAGAAGAAACAGTTAGAGAAAGTTGGACGAAAAAATAGTTGCAGTCAGTTAGGAGGTTGTTCGTGTGTTGTTTTGTTAGTTCATGTGGATGTATGAAAGATTTGGTTGACGCAACGATGAATCTTAGTTTTGGTGAAAGAGATCTGTATTTGACCTAATTTAACTTGAATGATGTTCTAGATGCTTTACTTTATGAATTAAACTAATGTCTTGATGTTCAGAGCGATTTTCTAGTTTAACATGTGCATTTTGTCGTAGGTTTCATATGCTAAAAAAAATGATCATCATATACTAAGCACTATAATAGTGTTAAAATCAGGATATTACGTATGATTTTTATGATAATTTATTTTCACTTTTGTAGGTATTTGAACTGTTTGAAATTACTAGATTACATTACTCCAAGAAAAATTCGAGAACTAATGCAAGATCATAGATTAGAGATTCAAACTGCAAAACTTTCTGTCACGAATTATCTCTGCCATGTTATGTTCTTTCCGCCATTAATGACGGTGTTGTGCTTCAGTAAACTATGGGTTTCATTAAAGGGTAAAATTATAAAATCAATTATTTTAGTAGAAAATTGAAAAAAATAAAATAAAATAATTGGTCAAATGGAGTGTTTGACAGTCAATAGTTGGTTTAGATACCGACCCTTAATTTTTTAAGTATTGGATACCAAAGCTAGGTGTTGGATATTGATGGGTACCAAACGTTAAATAACGCTTATTAGAAGAGTAGAATTCATGTGATTTGACTAATTATATCTAAAAT
This sequence comes from Papaver somniferum, assembly GCF_003573695.1. Lineage (NCBI taxonomy): Eukaryota > Viridiplantae > Streptophyta > Magnoliopsida > Ranunculales > Papaveraceae > Papaver > Papaver somniferum. Next base: position 12,332,956 of record NC_039360.1, on the reverse strand, counting down.
TCACTAGTTCTTATCCGTAAAGATATAATTGTAAAATATACTTAAAATTTTACTAGTTACTCCCTCCGTTACTTTTTAACAGGCCAGTTTCTATAAATAAATATTTCAAAAAAATAGCCCAGTTTTCTAATTGGGAAAGTCAAATGTTACTTTAATTTTCTTGTACCACTTTTCTTTTAACTTCTTTTGATGACAAGTGTTATGTGAACCATTTCACTTATTTATTTGGCTGACAAGTGTCATGGGGACCATTTCACTTCACTTCTTTTATTGACAAGTGTTTAGAGGACCACTTTCAATAATTGGTTCTCTTAATTTCCTTAATTTTCTCAAAAAAAGAAAACTGGCATATTAAAAAGTAACGCAGCCAGTATTATTATCCATATGATAATTTTAAAGTTCCTAGTTGAGTCCAAATTTGTGCACCCCTGTAAAATCGGGGTCCACATTCCTCCCCTCCCTATTGGAGGAATTGTTGGCCGCAAAACCACTATTTGACTTTATTTTTAATTTTAACTTCCGGTTTTCACTCCCAAAAATAAAAAAGAACAGAGAAATAAAAATTCTCTCTATCCGTTTCTCGCTCCACCATCTTCTTTTACTTTTAATGTTCCTATTAACTTTTCGTTCCACAGGAGTTACAGATCGTGAATCTCGGATTCATGAAAATCTTAAGAATGTTTAGGGACCATTAAATCAAATCTCTATTTATGATTAGCTTGTTGATAATGCTGAGCATGGGTGTATATAATTATATATCATCAAATCTCTAGTTAGCCTTACATTTTCTTTGGATCACTATATACTCAGCTGATTAGATTTGATGCTGAATTGAAAATCTCAAATTCAAATCAACCTTACATGAAATCTTTGTTATCTGAGGAATCCTTTCCCCCCCACCACCAAAAAAGGAATAGAAGTTATAGAACCAAGTTTTAATAGCTTTCCTAGTTCTTATTATACAGAAATTTGGGTGTTTATTGAAAATTAATATTATAGAGTTTCCATGATTCTGATTGAGTTTGAATTTGCTATTGGAGACTAAGGTGCTAATTAATAAACTTCACATGTTCACGGAAATTAAATTCATGGACTAAGAGCGTCCACGGTGGTGCGAGTATAACCAAAGATCAAATACCAAAAAAAAAAGATCAAATTTGGGTTTAGTCCGTCATTTGGCGTAGTGGGAAAAGAGTATATTTGGTCGCGCGTTGATAAAGTTTACGCCTGGAATCAGGCGTTGATAAAGATAACGCCTGACATGGGGCGTTTGTAAAGATTCCGCCCGACATATTCAAAAAAAAAAAAAAAAAAAAAATGGGGCGTTGATAAAGTTAACGCCCCAAGCAAAGTTTTGAAAACTTTGTGAAGTTAGGCCATGACTATATCAACGCCCCAAGAGAGGCGTTAACATTATGTACGTCTGGGTGCCCGGCGTTAACTTTACGTACGCCCCATCCAGGCAGACATTATACCAACGCCCCATCCAGGCGGACATTATACCAACGCCCCTGCATCAGGCGTTAACTTTACGAACGCGCGGCTACAAACGGACATTATACCGACGCCCGTCGGGTAGGCGGACATTATATAAACGCCCGACTATATTTGGGTTTGGTCTTGATTGCCGACCAAATTTGGTCAGGGTTTTACTCTTTGATCAAATTTTGATCGATGGTCCGTCCCAATACGCCAGCCCACTCGACTAAAAATTTGGGTTTAGTCGTCCACTGTAGTTGCTCTAAAAACCTTTATCAGAGTTACATGTATAGATAGGAAATTTCAAAGTACAAGAAGTACGCCCGGCGTCCGGGACTAGTTGTTATGATCATGTTTTTCTTCTTTTTTTTTTGATCAGAGCACGAAATCTCATTATTCAAATATAATTTACAGGAAGTTGATCGTATGCTATCACATTGGAGTGAATTCATAAACACTCATGATTTTTACAAAATAATAGAATGAGCGGAGAGAGAAGACGAGCGGAAAGAGAGGAGGAGAGAAGGAGAGAATTAATAGGCGGTTTTATAAAAACAAAAATCTGGTTTTGTGCCCAAAATCCCTCCAATAGGAGGGGAGGAATGTGCACTCCAATTTTAGAGGGGTGCACAAATTTGGACTCCTCCTAGTTATTATCCCAGGAGAGAAAAAGAAAGTAAAACAAGTAATAGAAAAAGAGAAAGCAAAACAAGGAATCCTTGTTGTTTGTTTTTTCTTAACTTAAGTGATTCATTTGAATGCAATTCTTATTGTAGCATAGACTAGTGGAATCCAAAGTTGGTAAACCGACTGAAATAATCTCATTTCAATGAAGTGTATGTGCAAACTTCAACTAGGTTCAACTAGGCCATCTATTCAAAGATGTCAGGAATAAATTTCTTTTCGCATTTATATACTTATAAACGTGCATGTGTTAAGCCTGGCCATAACGTAAACAAATCGGAAAGCACACTTGTAGTCAAGGGAAACTAGGGTGGTTGCAAAACCCCAAAGTGTTGATAATCAGGAAGGATTTCATTTAAGATCAACATCACTTTGTTCTATTTTAGCTAAGCGTATGGGTGAAGGGTGTTGGAAAAATTGGGTTTCACAAAGGATGAATGACACAGAGAAGAAAGTGTTGCACTCCAAAACTTTCAAGGCTTGTATAAATTTCTTTTAGACAAATATTTCTACCCTCCCAATAACAATTGGCGATTACAACAGGTATGCGAAATATTGCCTTCAGGATACAATGAAAGCCCTGCAACGAAAACTGAATTCAAGGTTTGTACCCCTTGATTCAATCAAGAACACACAAAGAGATTTCTGATTTCTGATGATGCTTTTTGAAACAGAGAAAACAGATTGATTTTTCTTATATGTTAAACGAAACTGGGAGAAGCTATTTATAAAGGGTTTTGCACCTGTTGGGAATAGGTTTTTATTCGCCAACAGGTTTCTATTCACGAACGTCAGGTTCCTTCATCAACAGACATCAATGGTGTCTTTTGGATTCGAAATTTTCGAACAGGCTTTTATCGGCCAAATAAAACCTTCAGTTCAAAAATTCTTCCGGGGGCGTTGCCCCCTTGAAACCCCCACCAGGGCGGTCTCCCCTGGACCCCCACGACCTGACCTGTCATGTCGACCACAGCCTGGGGGGCGATGCCCCCCAGGACCCCCCTTTGGTTAGCGGCGTTGAAAATATTCCAACATTCTCCCCCTATTTTCAAAAACCATAAAACAAAGTTAAAACTTTTAAATCAGAGTGACTGCATCACCGAAGTGACTGCCTACGTACCCGAGTGGGATCAAGCCAACGTAGTTCAAGCACAATTGAGACTAAGCATCATCGTTGAAATCAACACATAAATGATAGGTATCTTTTGGATTTGAACCTTCACTTAGTGTAAGAAACTCAAAGCCTTATCGAGGTTCTATGGTGAAACCAGTCTTGAACCAAGTACCCCTTATGATAAAACCGGAGTCTCCACACATATTGATTTCATAAAATCATGTGTTCTGTAGCCAAGCACGTTAATGGCCATGTGCTTATATCCTTGTTCATGAGTCTTCTTTAGAGAACGGTCTTCTTCTCTTAGGAAACGGCCTTATTTCCATACTCATATAGGTAAGTCTCGAAGGTGTTTCTGCGATACACCTTTTACTAATCATAGACTCATTAAGGATTTACATCCATCCTATTTTCTTGCAGAAACCAGCACTAATAAGAAATGGGAAGTTTTTATATTAGTGCTCCATAATCCACATCCATAACTTGTTGGTACCACATTGAACCTTGTTTATCCTTTTCAAAACATAGGTTGGGTTTCTGCTATGGGAGATCAAACTTCCTTCACAGACCTTAGTCCCATTTCTTTCCTTTTTATTGAAACCACTGAACTTGGTAGACTTTTCGTAAATGGGTCTGCCAAATTCCTCTTTGATTCAATAAAGTTAACCGTAACTACTCCCCTCTTGAGTAGTTGCCTAACCATGTAGTGTCTAAGACTTGCATGTCTAGACTTTCCATTATAAGTCTTATTAGAGACATTATAGATTGTAGCTTGATTATCACAATTAATCAAGACCGCCGGAGTTGGCTTCTTCCAAAAAGGAATTTCCATAAGTAGGTTTCTAAGCCAATCTGCCTCCTTACATGCATCAGTTAAAGCTATCAATTCTGACAACATTGTTGAATCAGAAATACAAGTCTGCTTCTTGGAACTCCAAGACACAGCAGCACCCCCTAATGTAAAAATCCATCCAGAAGTTGACTTGGAATTTGATTCTACATTGTTCCAGTTAGCATCGCTGTACCCCTCTAGTGCAGCGGGATAGCCTTGGTAATGCAAACCAAAATTTATTGTTCCTTTCAAGTAAGCCATAACTCTTGAAACTGCTTTCCAGTGTTCATATCCTGGATTACTTGAGAAACGACATAATATTCCCACGGCTTGGGCTATGTCCGGTCTTGTGCAATGCATAGCGTACATAAGACTCCCAATAACACTAGAATACTCAAGTTGAGCATGAGTACGGCCGGTGTTCTTCATTAACTTGATAGTATGGTCTAAAGGAGTAGGTGCTGGATTGTCATCAAAGTGACCATATTTCTTGAGAAATTTCTCAATATAATGAGATTGAGTTAAAACCAACTCATCTCCCTTTCTTAGGATCTTAATTCCCAAGATTACATCAGCCTCTCCTAAATCCTTCATATCAAAGTTAGAACTAAGAAACTTCTTTGTTTCTTCCACAACAGATATGTCAGACCCAAAGATTAACATATCATCAACATACAAACAGAGAATCACACAACCAGAACTATCATGCTTACTATAGATACATTTGTCCGCATCATTCACCACAAAACCATATGACAAAACTACTTTATCAAACTTCTCATGCCATTGCATAGGGGCTTGCTTCAAACCATAGAGAGATTTCACTAACTTGCAAACTTTCTTCTCTTGGCCTGGTAATATGAAACCTTCAGGTTGTTCCATATATATCTCTTCTTCTAAATCCCCATTTAGAAAAGCAGTTTTGACATCCATTTGATGCACAACCAACTTATGAATAGAAGCAAGTGCAATCAAGCAACGAATGGATGAGATGCGGGCAACAGGAGCATATGTATCAAAGTAATCAATACCATGTCTTTGTTTATAACCCTTGGAACTAGCCTTGCCTTAAACTTATCAACTTCACCATCAGCTCTCAACTTTCTCTTGAATATCCATTTACTTCCTATTGCTTTAGCACCAGGAGGTAAATTTACTAATACCCAAGTCCCGTTAGTCAAAAGCGAATGCTTTTCATCATTGATGGCTTCTTTCCAGAAATTTGCATCTCTAGAACTCATGGCTTCAGCATAAGTTTTAGGGTCATCATCAGTATGCATAACATACTGGTTAACACTAAGAATTCTATTCTTATTTGCCTCTACAAGGTAATAAATAAAGTTTGGATCAGGCTTTTTCTCAATCCTTCCTCTCTTACTCCTTCTAGGTTCGATATCTTCAGTAGGCACTGAAATATCATTGTCATGAGTAGGAGAGGGATTTTCATCATTGTTATCAATCTCCATAGGTTCTAGATCAGGTAACAATGGATTCTCCATGGGTTGCATTTGAGAACTGTTCCTATTTAAGTTCTCAAAGAATTCCACATCTACAGATTCTATAATCTCAAAAGTGTCAAGGTTTATAAATCTGTAGGTGATACTATTAAGAGAGTATCCCACAAAAGCACATTTATAAGCCCTGTTTCCCAACTTTGGTCTTTTGGGATCAGGCTTTCGAACATATGCTAAACAACCCCAGACTTTAAGTCTTCTCAAGTTTGGTTTCCTCTTAAACCACAACTCATAAGGAGAAACACTCTTCTTTTTCAAAGGAATTCTATTCAAAATATAACATGCAGACAACATAGCTTCACCCCACAAAGAATTAGGCAAACCAGAACTTATAAGCATGCAATTAACCATATCAATCAAAGTTCTATTTTTCCTTTCAGCCATACCATTTTGTTGAGGTGTGTAAGGTGCAGTACGTTGATGAACTAAACCATGCTCTTGACAAAAGGAATTAAATTCAGTAGGAAAGTATTCACCACCACGATCAGAACGTAAAATCTTAATTTTGTGCTCTAATTGTGTCTCTACTTCTGCTTTATAAATCCTAAATTTATCAAAGACTTCATCCTTAGATTTCATTAAATATGTATAAGCATATCTAGTACTATCTTCTATAAAAGTGACATAATACTTATTTCCACCACGAGTGGCAGAACCATGCAAATCACCCACATTACTTGAGAAACGACATAATATTCCCACGGCTTGGGCTATGTCCGGTCTTGTGCAATGCATAGCGTACATAAGACTCCCAATAACACTAGAATACTCAAGTTGAGCATGAGTACGGCCGGTGTTCTTCATTAACTTGATAGTATGGTCTAAAGGAGTAGGTGCTGGATTGTCATCAAAGTGACCATATTTCTTGAGAAATTTCTCAATATAATGAGATTGAGTTAAAAACAACTCATCTCCCTTTCTTAGGATCTTAATTCCCAAGATTACATCAGCCTCTCCTAAATCCTTCATATCAAATAAAACCTTCACCAAATAAAACCAAATTTTCGAACAGGCTTTTATCGGCCAAATAAAACCTGTCAGGTCGACCACAGCCTGGGGGGCGATGCCCCCCAGGACCCCCCTTTGGTTAGCGGCGTTGAAAATATTCCAACAAAGGGTTAGTAAATAAGTTAATCAGGAATGATTTTGTTAAAGATCAATTTAAACTTTAAACCTTTAATTCCAATATAAACGTCGTTACCATCATGTTAATGTTTTCATATTCAGAAACAATATCTCTCTCTAAACTTCTGAGCATTCTTAATGTTTTCATATTGATTCTATTTTAGGTAAGTGCATGGGTGAAGTTAGTAATTGCAACGAGGTAATCAGGAAGTTTTTGTTAAAGATCAACATCAACTCTAAACTTTAGTTGCATTATAGATGCCAGTACCTCATGTCTTTTCATACTCAAAACCAATATCTTTCTCTCTAAACTTCTAAGAGCATTCCTTATCATCACCATCACCACAAAGTAGAGCTCAGTACGGTAAATAAGATCATAATAGGGGTGCTCAGTGGCGCGTTGGTATTGGTTTTTTTATGTAACCCGCTATAGGGGCAGAACCTAATAGTACAAAAAGTCATTACATGATAATTTCAAGTGCCCCTTATCGAAAGAAAATTGATAATGACTAATTAACCCTTACATAGTTTAGTATTGATAAACTAGTTTAGTGTTGATAATCTAGTTTAGTATTAATGATTAAATTTCAGTTATATTTACTCTAAATCAACACAAAATCATATTTTTAGAGTTTAAAAAAAAAGTTTAGAGGAGAAGAAAATAAAAACTTTTGTGATATTTGTGAAACCCTAGATTTTGATTCATTCAACCAAAATGAGTGATTCCAGTGAAAAATTTGAGATGGGTGAATCTCCATATGATAGAGAAAACAAATACTACATACCTCTTGATGGAGATCCGGATATGGAGTATTTGTTACATGGTAGAGATGTTTTAACCCAAAGTGAAGATCAATCTCAATCAATTGAAGAAATTAACCAACAAAGTGAAGAACCAAGCACTGAAAATGACCAGGTATACTTCTAAATTAGTCCCAACTAGCTTTTTGTGGCTCAAAGTTATCTAAAGTACGCAAAAAATTCTATTTTTTTGCATTTTCAGTGCTAATTAGGGTTGGAATTTTGCTCGTAACCAACCATAAGTATCAGTTAAGGTTCGTAAAAGATGAACTACCAACTGTATCTGGTTAAATTTGGGGAAAACCCAAATGTCAAACCAGTTAAGGTAGGTAAATGAATACGCGAGATGAACCATAACTAAGATTTACGGTTGTTTATGGCGTTTAGTAGTTACCAACCATAACACATCATGTGCATGGCGGTATTTACTGCACTATTTACGGTTGGTAAGCCGAAAACCATTACCAACCGTAAATCATTCTACGTTCATCTTTTATTTTAGTTTTGCATCGTAAATGACTCTGTATGTTTTCAAATATTTGCTACAGTTGGAAATGTGTAATTACGATATGTTTGATGTATTTACGGTTCGTAATTTGAAAATCGAGACCAACCGTACGTCAGTTACGGTTCGTATTTGAAAATAATCTTGGACCATAACTAATTTACGGTTGTCCCGCGGTTTCATAGCCAATCGTAACTCTATATGTGTTGTCATGTTGTTGCCTCCTTTACACTAATGTGGGTATACTTTTTTCCAGGTTGTGGATGAACCTCCCCTAATGGATGAAAAACCTTTAGCAAATGAAGTTCTCACCGAAGATTCTAGCTTTGACTATTTAACTGAGGAGACATGGGAGGAGAAATATGATGCAAAGCAGTGGACTAGAGAACGGGGCAAGTTGATTATGTGTATCATAGTTTGTAATCATACCACTAATGACAACAACTTTCAAATGGTTTGCGAGTGTAGTGGACAACATAAAAGTCACGCAAAAAAAGGTACCATGCGTGAAGCAAAGACAAAGAGGAAGAATACTACTTTCACTAAGAAGACCTGATGCCCCTTCAAGCTTCAATTTAAAAGGGACGCGGCAAAAAAGTGGTTTTTTAAGAAAGTTGTATGCGGTAGTCATAACCACCTTATACCGGAGAGTTTGCTAACACACCCTTATGCTGGACGCCGTACTGAAGAAGAAGAGATGATCGTAGAGTCAATGACCCAAAATCGTATGAAGCCCATTGATATCCTCGTTCACTTAAAGCAAAGAAACCCACAAAATGCTTCTACTTTGGCTAACATCTACAACGCAAGAACAAAATTGAAGAATAATAAATGGGAACAAAGGAACGAAATGCAACAATTAAGGCATTTGGGGGAGAAGCATAATTACTTGGTTTTCCACGATGAAGATGAGAAAGGACGAATAAAACATCTCTTATTGGCTCATTCATAGTTTGTAAAGTTGGCAAGGTGCTCTGACCAAGTGTTTTTAATGGATTCACATACAAAAACAACAAGTTTGAGAAGCCGTTGTTGAACATTGTCGGGCAAACTTCTACCAATTGTCCTTTTAGTGTTGGTTTTTGCTTCTTGAAAAATGAGCTCGAAGAGATCTATGTGTGGGCACTAGAACAAGTGAAGTTATTCTACGCAAAGGGATACACTCCAAAGGTGATTGTTACCTATAAGTAATGGTAGGCTTCTAAAAGGTCCTAAAAATTATCCCCGGCAACGGCGCCAAAAACTTGGTGGGCCCGGAGATGTGTATAAAATTAAAGCGCAATGAAACGCGGGCCTAAATTGCTATTGTTGGGCTTTGGGTACCAATGGACTTTGGATACCAATGGGTGTGTTTGGAGTTCTCTAGCTATTTGGGCTCTAAATTGCTATTGTTGGGCTTTGGGTACCAATGGACTTTGGATACCAATGGGTTATGATTAAGCTTCTGTTTTGGACTATGGGCTTGTGTGATAATGAAGTGCTTTGGGCCTTGGGCCTTTGAATGATTTTGGAATGAACTGTGAACTAGGCTTTGGCCTTAAACTTAGGCTTGGGCTCAGTGAACTGAAATTAGCCTTTCACCTGGGCTTTGGTTAACTGTGAACTTGGGCTCAGGCTCAAACAATGAACTGGACTGGGCCTGAAGTGACTTGGGCTTTTAGCCTTTGGCTATAACCTTAAGAATTTACAGTGGGCTTTTGTGACACAAAATAGAATTGAATTTGGACAGTGAACAGAATCAAAAGTAAACAGTAACTATGAACAAAATGAACTAAACAGAACAAAAGTAAACAGATCAATGAAACTAAATAGAATGGAACAAAGTGAAACTAAACAAAAGCAAAACAATGAAACTAAACAGAATGGAAGTGAACCAAGGCCTAAACCAAGGGCAGGGGAGATGGTGAAGGTGAGATGGTGAAGGTGAGCCTAGGCATACTACTAGAGTGGGAAGAGAACTAGTTTGCTCACAGTCACTAGTGAGCACTAGTTTCTCCCCACTGCTCAATCATTCCAAAGCTTCAAAGCTAAACTTCTACCACTAACAGTGACCAAAATGATAATACCAATCTATGTAATCATGAGCAGCTTCTTTCGTGTTGTTACAAGTCGTTGCTTCTTCTGCTGCGAGTTGGTATTTTTTGTCATGGCGATTGTTCCAAGCATCAATTGTCGGAGTTAGGCGGAAGTTGAGTACAATGGTGGGTCCTTTTGTTGTGGATCCTTCCTTGGATAATTTGAAGTTTTCCTTAATGACCTTTTCTTGAATATGAGCAATTTGGCGTAGAGTTCGACGAGGATTGGTCATAACATAACCTGTGGGATGATACAATGGTCCGTTTTATCCTGCGGTCTGTGTGAACTGACGAACATCAACTCCATTTTGAATCCTCAAATAAGGGTTAAAGATAACATCTTCAACAGTGAAAGCATCTATTTCCTCCCTTACTTGAATGAGCCTCTCTTCTTTGTTCCTTTTTAGTCTACCAGTGAACTTGAACTTCTTTCATATAGGGCCATAATAATCTTCTTCCCATTCAGTGGAAGGTCTCAGGCTCGGAAAGTGGTCATACACCCATGCCTAAAAAATTTAAACAATTGGCACATGACTAAAAATGATAAATATAACAAACTATCATATAATAAAAAAATAATAAAATGTAACCAAACTTACCATTAGAAGCGCAACATTCCCAGCAATTTTAGTAGCTCCAACCCTCGAGGCCTTTCTTAGGCTGTCAAGTAAATACGCGAGGGTGGCATTTCCCCACGAATACTCTCTGGTCTTGTTCAAATCCTTCAACAATTGTAGGTAATGAATATTCACCCTATTTCCCGAGTTATCGGGCATGAATACGGTCCCAATAGAATACAACAAATACACTGTGGATGTACGCCTAGATCTTGTTTCCTCTATCACCTAACCTGCCAATTCCTTTTTGAGCGTGTCTCCAAACTTCGCCTTCAAATTATTCAACAATAGCTTTCTGATGATAGGTTGATCATGTGGTTCTTTTGGGTCATAACTAGCGGCCAACCGAAAATCCATCTCGGTTTCGTCTTTCTCCCACCCAAGTGTTTCTTCAACAAGGCTGTAAAGATCAGTCCAAGACATGTTGTTGTCGAAACCTTCTGCCATAGATTTTCCTTCAACTTCCAAGTCAAGAATTTGCTTCACATCGTCCGGTATTATTGTCATCTTTCCAAATGGGAGATGAAACGTATCCGTTTCAATCCAATGTCTTTCCCTGAAGGCAGAGACCATAACACTATCATACTTTGCTTGGGCATTCAGAATTTCAGGCCCTAATCCTGAACTAACCACTAGATCCCGAACAAAAGCACATTCTTCACCTAATGGACAATATTTATCCCTTTGATGCTTGAGCAATTTTTTCTCCCTTGCATGATCCTAAAAAAATAAAAACATATTTTGTTAAACTGAGATATACAAAAATATACAAAAATACAAACAAAATGAATCGAAATAAGTTATAACAATGTTTTAAGAATAAAATCATACCCTGGTCTCACAGACTTTTGCGGCCCAAGAATTGGTATAACCAAATAAGATTGAGGACTTATCTGGGGCCTCGCCCCGAGGTCTTCTATTCTTCTTCGGTGGCAACAACAAGTCTTTTCCTTTAGGAATATGCATCCTTTTTGGTGTGGGTTCCTTTCTCGGCTGCTTTTCTTTAACTGTCTTAACTGGAGCTATAGCTACAATAATTTCTTTCTCCTTGTTTTGTTCTCCCTCTTCATCATTTGCTTCCTCATCCCCCTCTTCATCATTTACTTCCTCTCCCTCCTCTTCATCATTTTCTTCCTCTTCCTCCTCTTCTTCATCATTTGACTCCTCTTCTTCATCACCGGATTCATTAGAATTTTCTTCCTTTTCTTCATCATTAGATTCTTCCTCTACAATTTGTTTTTCTTTGCTTTCACGGTTAATTTCGAATCCCACCTCTTCAATTTCTTGATCATTAGGTTACGCTCCTTCTAAATCAACCCCGAATTCAGCTACAGGTGGTTCTCTCAACCTAATTTCAAATTGATTCTTCTTCTTTTCATTCTTGTGGATACCTCTATAATATACCCCTAAATGCTTGTCGCCGCAAGGGGTGGGCATATGATCAATTGGAGTTAAGTTATTCCCTCTCTTATTCTTCACCCTATCAGGATTCCTACACAAGCAATACAATTGATTGATTTCCTAAGGGTTGAACAAACAAAATAGAAACAAATAAACCAAAAAAATTATGACCAAACTTTGTGATAATCAACACAAACTTTAACTAGTTACGGTATGTAACTTGACAATCGAGACAAACTGTAAATATTTTACGGTTGGTGAGTTGCGTTTCAAGATAACCGTAACACTATTTAATACTTATGTTTTCAGACACAGGATGATATACGGTTGAAAATATAGATAATAACACATGCTGTAACTACATTACAGTTTATAAATAAACTAAACTTATGAACCGTACAATATATATGAATTCAGCCACAGGATTATATACGGTTGGTAAAAGACATACCATTATACACAGTACCTAAATTACGGTTGGTAATTTTCATACAAATACGAACCGCACAACAAATTGTAGACATGCAGGACGAATTAGGGTTCGTAATTCTGGTTTCGACATTACCGTAACTGGAAAATTCACAGATCTATGAACCTACGGTTGGTATTTGAAATAAATTCAATTGTTAAAAACCATAACAACATCAAAATCTTCAGTTACGGTGCGTAATTGATTTAATACCAACCGTAAATAATAGAAACCCAGAATTTAAAATTTTAAGTTTCATCTAAAACCCTAATTTTTTTTGTAGAAAATTAACTTAGATCAAACAAAATAAATTAAACCCTAACTGGGTTTCGCAAAACATACCTCATGTAAGTCATTCCAATAAATTTGTCTGGTTTAGGGGTTTAAAATTGAAATTGTTGTTCTTCACCTATTGGAGGATTTGCTTGATTAGAATCGCTACAATCTTCGTCAACTTTCTTCTTCTTCGTCATCTCTAATATAGACTTCAATCAGCGACTATTGATTTTGCGAATCGTCGATTAATCGAAGACGATGAAGTTTTCGATTTTAATGGGAATGGAGGTTACAGTTCTGATGGAGGAAAAGAAGATGAAGAAAATTGATTTTGTTTTCTCTTCCCATTCATTAGGTTTAAATATGATGGAGGACAATTCAGTCTTTTTAACTAATACAAGAGGGGAAAATTAGTCCATTTAAAGCTGAAAGGGTAATCTAGAAAATTTACAACCCCTATAGGACATCTCCTAACCAACTAGAGGGACATTACTAGCATGATTCCGCCCCTCTAATAAAACATGCCGCCCCTGTAACAGGCTACTTTTTTATATGGCTTATATAGGTATTGTCTTCGCATTACCGGGATAGCAGCGAAACGGAGCGCTACCTTTCAACGGACGCACCGAGAAATGCTAGAAGTTCGAAATATATCATCTATTCTGGATCCAATGTGGTTTGTTTGTTTTTCGTAACAGTTCTGGTTTTTCATCTATTTAATGGCATACCTAGTATGACTGCAGAGGAAATGTCAAAAGATGATGGTACAGAGTAATTAGCTCAGGGTGCTTCATCATTCATGTTGTGTGTCTGTGTGAGCCACTCGTGTAGACTTCTTTAAATAGCTGTCCTAGTTAGTTATTCCTTCTGTAACTTTAATTTGAATTTTAGTTTTAGTTTTATCTTTTCTCTTGCCTCTGTGATTCAGAGAGTGTAAGAAACTCAGGTTTACTTTTGAATGTTAATGGAGATGATTCTATAATGTTACTACTATTCTGGGTCCAATGTGGTTTGTTTTTCATAACAGTTCTGGTTTTTTGTCCATGTATCTTTTTGGTTTAAGTTATCCTAATACTTTGGCCTTTGAATCAATTTTTTTTTTTATCTATTCTGGGTTTAATGTGTACGCAGAAGAATTCTACATTTGAATCTCAGAATAATCCCTCTTTTGTACAGAACTCAGTGTCAATACAACTGTTAAGTTTACCATACCCAGAAAGATACAATGGCAAACAAAAATTTAAGGCACAACTAAGTTTGATCTTAGCTTGGACTCGAATTCAGCCATAAATGCAATATGATCTGATGACCACAACGGTATGTTTGATTGCAGACTCCTCGTCAAGCAGTTCTAATAGACTTTTCACTGTCAACATACCCTCTGTGTTTTTTTTTTGATCGTAAAAAGAATTAAATTGCCACTAGAAAAAAAGAACACAGAAAATTAGAGAGAGACCAGGCTCCCCCACCCCCACAAACAATGAACAGCTTACAAAGTAAGCCCCAAACTAGGAAAACAGACCTAGAAAGCCTACTCAAGCGACAGACAAGAGACCCCAACAGAAAAATAAAATAAAACAAGGCCCCTAGGGAGGTTCAAAGAAAATGTTCTCCCAATTAACAACAACATCTTCAGGATGAATGCTTTCGAAACCAGGTTTCGAAGAAGCCCAATAGAAAGTTTGAATTTTGATATCAGAAATAAGAGAAGACCACTGCCGAGCTTTGCCGTTAAACGTCCTATTATTCATTTCGAGTCAAATATTCCATATTATGCTAGTAGGCAGCCTCTTCCATATCTCCTTACCCAGAAACGATAAACCACTAGAATTCCAACTAGAAATGATACCCAAGACTGAAGAAGGAGCGTCATCTAGTTTTCTTGCGCAATTCCTGCAATAGTACCAAATGCTGATGGCAAATTCACAGCGGATAAACAGATGGTCATTGCTCTCAGGATGAGTTCCACAGAAGATACACCGATTAGAAATAGGCGAGCCATTAGTGGAGATAATGGCGGAGCCCCTTTTTTGTAAGTTCACTAGAGTAGGCAGTCTATCTAGGACCGCCTGCCAAAGGAAGAAGGCGTGTTTTAATGGCCAATTCATTGACCAGATCTTTTTTCTAGGAAAGGACTTACTAACCGCCGCCAAACCAACCTCCTTAGCATATGCTGACTGAACTGAGTAGGCTCCATTCTTATTACCTACCCAAATCATTTCATCATCCTCATCCGGAGATGCCTGAATAGTGTCCAGTAGCGGCAAAATCGTTAGCAGCTGTTGAATTTCACAATCATATAAATCTCCTTCGACTGTTCAGGCCAAGATTCCAATTAGTACCGGCTTCATCAGAACTCACAGCATCCATAATGGAGATATGCTTAGTAGTCGAAATGTTATACAACGATGGACATAAAGAAGCCAAAATCCCTTCACTGCACCATTTATCCTCCCAAAGCCTAACAGTGTCTCCTCTACCAATCTTAAATTGGATAGAACCAAAGAAGGTGTGAGCAACTGAATTGATATGCCTCCAAATGCTCACCCCATAGGGATCCTTGCAATCCTTAGTTCTCCAAACAGTGCGATTATCCCCATATTTCTCTCTAATGATTTTGGCCCAAAGAGCATTCTTCTCTTTACCCAATCGCCACCACCACTTCAACATACCCTCTGCAAAGTCATAAAAGAATTCGAACTCAAAATCGCCATCATACATGAGATATAAATTATTAGCTAATCACCTAGAGAAATTAAGCGGAATTTCCTTGAGCAGATTTGACTATGTCCGTAAGATATGGCAAATACCTGTTTAGAAAATGTAAATCTACTGTATTGCGGAAATAGAGTGTAGAAGTGGTGAATCGAGGCTCCTTTGTATCAGAATCCATCATATCGCCATTTTTCGTTCTTGAAAACGATGAATATGCACTAGCCTGTAAACAACATCCAAGTGTCATCAGTCATGGATGTGGAAATCCATGATGTTTTCATCCTCAAAATGCTGCATTTCCATTGGAACATCATAATGCTTGCCTTGAGATTTTGTGTTAATATTTTGAATAGTCTCCAAGAGAAAAACACGGAACACAGAAAAGAGGAGAAGGAAAAACATTATTCCTACCAGAGGTAGCAATTTATGTGCAACCTTGAGATGTTCAATTATTCCATCAGGAGTGTTCACCAATTCTTCATGTTTAAGGTCCACCCACCCATTAACTACAAGAGTATGAGCAGCACTAAAACATAAAAGAAAATGTCAATTTCAAGTTACTGCTGAAGTAACTCCAATGACTGAAGCCTCCTTCAGCTTTAAAATAAAACAGCACCAATATTTATGGAATTGAGGTGCATTTAAATTAAAATAATACCTAGGACTTTCTGTACCAAGAATTACAGCCAATACTAGTAAGTTTTGAAGGGAAAATAACTTCATTAGTAGAGAGAAAAGAACAACCTTCTTGGGAGAGAGTTAAGATCCGCATAAATGAGAACTGGAATAATTGAATGAGCTAGATTTCGCTCCAGATCTTCAATAAGGGCTCCAACCGGTTGCAGTAACAAGTTCTTGAAAAAATTTGTCAAGCTTTCTTATAAGAAGCTGAGAAGGGGATACAATTTGAAAACCAACATAAAATACCTGCCATAGTTTTACATCTGTATTCTGTGGATCCGCAGATGCATGAACATTTGCCTGATATTACCGATTTAAACATATCGGACGCCTAAAACTAATAGACGAATGACTATGCCTCAAAGTCTTGATGGATGCCATACCACACAAATTCGATGATTTAACGTGTCAGAAACCGGTTCAGCTTTAATTGCCTCCAATATTACAGTAAGTGCAATATTGTCCTGCAAAACCCACAACTAAATGTCAATATGAAGACAAACAAAAGAGATTCATCGTTGATAATTCTAAAATCTAAATTGAAATGAATAAAAGAGGATAAAACCTCTACATACAGCACAACAAAAGGACAACAATCACCTTCATCATACTACGGCTCTTTTCTGCATCAAGTGACCAGGCTTTTTTTGTGCAGTATTTTTAAACTTGAGCTACAACAAAAAAACACTAAATGTTTTAAATCTGGTGAATCATTCGAAATTTCAAACCAGTAATGCATATATAGAATCAAGGTTCCTACCTCATATTTCTTAATCAGTCTGAATTTACTAAGGCGAAAAATGTTGCACACCTTTCAGATGCGTAGCCTTTTTTGGAAGTAAACAGCTGTAAAAAATAATTCATAAGAAGAAGAAGAGAAATTGAAAAACCGAGTAACAAAAGTGAACATTCAATCTATTTATTTTCACAAAAGTATCGTTCAAATGATTGGCCCGAAACCATATGCACCAGCTTGAGGTGTATGCTTATCTGATTGTATCAGAATTAGCCCACTTGTGTGTAAGAAAAAAATTATGGAGCTCCCACACATATAGTGACCAAAAGATGGTTGACGTACTTCATTTTTGATTAAAATTGCAACAGGTAAGCAAGCTATCTAATCATTTCCTAAATAGTTTTTAGAAGCAATTTTCAAATTTGTTTCTAAGAGATGGTTGACGTACTTCATTTTCGTTCTAAAATCCAGATAAAGATGAAGGACTAGAAAAACCTTTTCCGAATACCCTATATAGAACAGAATCAAGACTCAAAAATGAAAAGTACCAAAAATTACAACTTCAAGAATACATGTGGAAATGAGATACATACCTCAAATGTCTTCGACTTGTGTATACCAAAACAGCCAATTTCTTCAAGCTTGGGCATAAAGAACTCCTCAAAGTAATCATATTCTAACTAGTTAACAGAAAACAACACATTATACAGATGTCAACTAGGTAAAGAAACAACAGACAAACAGTAACAGAGACTTCCCCTTAACAAAACTATAACAGATACATTAAAAACGCACCTCCTGAAGACAAATTACATCTGCGTCGTATCTAATAATCTCATGGAGTAAATTTTGGCTTCGGTATTCCCATTTAAGGATCGAAGCAGGACGGTAGTTGTATGTACCAGGAGTAACATACAGATCAGCAAGGATATTGTATGAGAGCACGCTAAAAGACCTAGTAAAACAAATTTTTGATTCCAATTCAAAGTTACTAAAACCATCCAGTGGTGTGACTGGAATCATATAGCGACAAGGAGGCGGAATGATAACATGATTTGTTTTCACTTCAGTTTGCAGCCGAGGTTTTCCCTCACCAAAGAATGTTGCAACAGCTTCTAATTTTAATCTTTATCCAAAATCCTTTATTGTGGGTAAGTAGGTCTTTGAGGAACCCGCCTTAACCCATGATCCATGTACTATTTCTGCATTCTTGTTAACCAATGAATCCTTATCAAAAGCTGAACAATAGGAACAATCACAGTCACTCCCATGATCAATGACATATGCAGTCGTCCTGTGACGGGGCAGCTATATGACGTTTCCAGTGGTTCAGCCATTGATCATGGTAACTCTTGAGAGAGCAGTGAAAACTCTCTTTAACATGTTTCTCTAACACTGAACAATCTCGGCATTAGAAGTAGCTATTTGAGTAGGGTGCATACAACAAATGGGCCTCTCTTGGTTCAGCAGCAGTCTATACCTGCTTAGTTAACATATAAAGAAATGAATTACAAAAGATTGGAATTTGACTGACAACCAAATCGATTATGGCTTTAGGATGGCTTAAAAATGATCGAACGCATTTACCAAAAACCAGTGCATTCTAAAACTTGTAATCCATCATCTAATTATTGAAATCTAATCCTAGGTCTTGTGTATATCTGTGCTTTCCACTAAAGAAACCCTAAGTAGTAAGTACACGATCTACATTTGTTTCTTACAAAGAATTCGACAAACTAAACCCAAGATTTCAAAGATGATGATCCAAGAATACTTATACTTGTAAATTTTGACTGAAATATTCAAGAAATCAACGACACAATCACATACAAGAATATCCAGACTTGAATAATGAATAGAAATTATAAAGATATGAGTAATCAAGTAAACTAACCACAATTTGTCGTCAGGAATGACTTTGCTTCCTTCTTTTGAATGGAGGGAAACAATTGGAATGATTACGCAACCAACATATGGAATTTCAAGATTCAGTTCCGCTTGCATCTCGATTTAAAATTTCTGTAGTAATCATTTCAATATCAATCATGTCACTGTTCAATAGAAACCAAGAATGTGAACACATAAATCACGAAGCCATCTACGTGTTCACAAACAATATTCGCACATGTTCTAATTCTAAAATTGTGCGTCGTAAGCGTAAAGGGATGATTATATCGATTCATCGACTCAAAGCCTTCGAGCTTGTCATTATCTAGTCGAGTATTATAATAAATAATGTTCGTATGAAGAAATAAACAGATAATCAAGTATAAATGTAAAGCACATGAAGTTCAACGCTGAATGTAAACTGCTGAAATGTAAATAAGACATAGATTTATGTGGTTCGGCACCAAGGCCTACATCCACGGGACTGGTGTTTCACTATGTATTGAATGATTACAAAGATAGTCGAATGACTTTAGAGTATCCATAGGTCTGCGAGAGTAGGGGGATTACTTACTCTTCCTATTTCTCTCTCCTATATTCTCCTATAATTGCTCTCGATTGGTCGACCCCTTCTCTCTTAGTGGAGAGGGGTATTTATAGGGTTGGAACGTGGGTCCTACTTCTGAGGTGCCGTTGTAATCTTATCCTCTTGTGCTTTGTACCCATTACGTAGAGGTCTTCGGCATATGCTTCCTGAGCTTGAATACGAAGGGTTATCCTCGCCTCTTCCACGAGCTGATTGACACGTGTATATCTCTTTGGTATTTAATGCGAGTAGATGGATGTCTGCTCGTGTCAGACAAGTGTCTCTTTGTCTGGTCACATCTGTGTCAGTCAAATTTTTTCTCAGCTGTTGATCTGGGATCTTCCTCGGGATTGGGTGTATTAACACCCAAGGGGTATTATCTGGTACTCCTCTAAGCCATCATACCTCTGTGATCCTCTGTCCCTGACCGTCAGATCTGCTGACCGGTGACATCTTATGATGGGATGCTTGTTGATATCTTGTTTTGCATGCCTTCCACGTGTCTCTTTCTGTACACGTGGTGGATGATGAAAGGTGTACATACAATTTTCCCCTCTTCTTCTGACTTGGGCGCATTTTGCAATTTAGAAGAAGAAAGGTCGTCCTACACGTTTTATCTCTCCTGAAGTAACTTCCCTATAGATACGGGCACGTTTCCCACTTTGCATTAACTTTACCAATAACTGCTCCTTGGTACGAGGGACAGTTATTGTCTTCTCTAGCTTCATAAATAGGAAAGAGAATGTGAAAAAAAACTTTTATCCTCTTCTTGTCAGTGTTCATCCTCTTCTTGTTTTCTATTCTTGTTCTTTAGTCATTTATTATCGTCATTCTTGTGAGGAAGATAATAACATTCAATTTTTTGTTTCTTTCGCTCTCGATTGTTGTTGCCCCTGTATAGCAGACAACTAGCTTTTGATATATCCGATCCTCCTTTCTTCGACTGTGGTGGGTGCTTGTCGTCCTCTTCTATACAGGTATGGGGTTTTTCATTAGCTGCTGATCATTGATTTATCTATGTATCTACCAGTTTGTTTCCTGCTGCTGTGTTCTTGGCTTTGTGATGAAGAACACACATGTCGAAGCGTATATGCTTGTCCCTTGTCCTTTGTTACAAAGTCTGTGAGTCTGTATCTAAGTATTATCCCTGGAGTTTGATGGAGTATTTCTGGTTATTTTTAGTTCTTATGGTTTTTAATGTTTATCCGGATGATCCATCAATTATGGGTTTTTTGATCTTTAGTTATCTCCTCGTATTCTTCTCTAAACTGTTTTTGTGTTTCCTTGTAGATATGTCTGATCGTCCGTGGGCTCTTTAATGTTTATCCGGGTTTTTTGTCTAGTCCGCCAAGATCCCCTCCGCGTCGAGATTCTGACAGATCTTCACTTGGGGAAGGTCCTTACAAGTCTTCGCAATCGGATCCTCGGGGTCATAGGGTTTCATCTTCCTCTGGTGCGAAGGTTGTGCCTACTAAGAAAGGGGATGTGCCGAAGGGTCCTTCTGGGTTTAAGTATGTTGTTAACCTTGCCCCTTCTTGTCCTCGTGAAGATTTGAGGAGTGTGCAGGCTCCCCCTCGTGATGACTCTAGGAGTACGCGAGCTCCCCCTCCTCGTAATGAAGCATTGGATGTTCCGCCCCTTCGTTCTATGGCTCCTCCTTCAGTGCCTCCGCAGAAATCTTTGCCGCCTCCTCCCACGGTTTCTTTCAAAGGGACGTACTCCAAGGGTACTATGTCGAGAGATGATCCGTCTAAAAATCTTCCTTCTAAAAGATTAAGCGTGACCATGATTATGAATGGCATGCTACTGTTATTGAGGTAGTTGGTCCTTGGGCTTATGGTTGGATTCCTGGTCCGCGCGGTTGGCGTCCTTTTGAAAACAGCAAGCCTCGTGAAACTCCTCCTGCTCGTTATGGAGATTTCTGTCCTTGGCGTCCGAATTTCGCGGGCATGAATTTTCCTTACGCTCTTGATGTAGTTGATGGAGATGAGGAGGAGGGTTCTGGTGCTACCCATCCACCGAAGAGTGCTGTTGCTGCCAAGCTATAGTTTCTTCTTATATTCTCTATTCTATTTGCCCCTTTTTCCTTGCTTGAAATAATTTTCATTTTTGAAGTGAGGGAAAAAATGAGCCTTTGTGGGGATGTGTACTGGTTTGTAGGTGTCGAAGAAGAAGAAACTTGGACCCAAACAATCTTCTACTGTGGTTACCGGTGAGGCTGAGGTTTATGAGGAGGTTACGAGCCCTGTAAACGAAGAGTATGCTGAGGATGAAGAAATGTCCGATGGAGAAGAGCGCACCGACACTTCTCACTCTGATGACGAAGGTGGTAATGGTGAAGAAGAAGTTGCCGCGGGTGGTGATGGTGAAGAAGGAATTGTCGCGGGTGGTGATGGTGAGTCTGAGGGTAATATTACCGTTGGTGGTACTGGCGGGGGTGGATCTGCCCCTGTTGGCGATAATATTTTTGGTGTGGGTACTGCCCGTTATTTCCCCTTTTCTTTTGGTAGGATATATTCCGCGGGGGAATCCTTTGATGTGAATGCTGCCATGGGTCTTGCCGAAGACTTCTCATTTCTTTCCCCAAATGATGATTGGGATGTGCTTGGGGATATTGATAAATAAAATGCCACAGGTCAGCAGGCTGAAAACGCCGGTGGTCATACTGAGGCTGGTGATGTCGAGACTTGCGCGAGTGAGGGGAGAACAGCCAAAGGGAAGTCTGCGGTTGAATTTCCTTCCGAGGATTTCCCTTACTCGCTAATGCCTGAAGGCGAAGATGCCATTTTGGCTTGGCTTAAGAAGAAAAATATAATGTTCTTCCCCAGCCCTGCCCCAGTGGTCCCTGGTGAGAAGAATTCTGACGCTTATACTCGTCAGATGATGCAAGTGTCTTCTGAAGTCCGCGTTGCTGAGATGTGGGAGAATAATCTGAGAGCTTCAGAAGCTAACCTAGTGGTTGACCCTCCTTCCTCTGTTGCTGATATGATGGCCATAGCTTATGGGTACAATACGGTTTTCCCCAGCAGCGTGTCTTAGAGGTAAATCCTTGTACTGATTCCCTCATGATATACGAACATTGTATTCTTCATGATATCCGATCCCTTGGGTATAATAATGTTTGTCGTTTGTGACATAAATGATGAGGAGCGAACATTGTAACCATGTTCTATACCAATTCTTTAAAGAAAAGTCTTTAAAGTTGGAGGCTAAGCTTCGTCATAGAGAAGAAAAACTATCTGCGGCCGAGATGGAAATAAGTGAACTGAAGGGTCGCCTGAAGGAAACGGAGCGGCTGGGTAATGCCGAGGAGAGTCTCCGTTCGGAACTTGCTATAGTCCGCAACAAATTGGAGCAAGCTCGCAGAAATGTATCGTCCCTCACAGGTTCGTATTTTTTATTGGTCTTTTACTCCTCGTGATTTCCTATTTGTACTTTGGTGTTCTGTCTCAGTCTCCCCACCTTATCTTCAGTGGGTGGAGTCCCCGAGCTCATATGGCTTCGGAAAGAAAGGGAACGACAGAAATCCCGCATTGCAGAGCTGGTGGGTAAGTTGAAAAGCGAAGCCGTAAAGTGGAATGCTCGTGCTAATGAGCACAACGCCTTAGCAGCTGAGTGACGTGAAAAGCGAACACTGATGGTTGATATGCAAAATAAGTATAATCATGACCGTTGTCTGTTTAATGGTACGCTGCTATGGACGCGTGACAACCTGCGTGATGCTCGAGGACATGCTTCGGACTTAGAGGCTAGAGTGCGCTTTTTGGAAGGAGAGTTACAACAGGCTCGCTCTTTCTTAGGCCCCGGGGTTAGGAATAGTATGCTTCATCTTTCCGAGGAAATAGATAATTCTAGGGCTGAGGTTGGTGCTCTTAGTAAAGCCCTAGCAGCGTCTCGAGCTGATGTTGCTCGCCAATTGGAATCTGAAAGAGATCTTGAAGTGAATGTGTATCGACTCCATAAAAGGATGGGGGAGATGAATGACGAAGTCAACCATTTTCGTCACTTGGATTCAATGAAGCAGGTAGACTTAGACGCGAGTCAATTTGCTCTTTCGAACCTTCAAACAGATTATAAGAAACTATCCGACGAATATGACTTTCTTGATGAGGCTCGGGACGCAGTTGCTAATGAGTATGAAGAGGCTTTGGATAATGTCGAAGGTATAACCTCGTTTTATCGAGTGTGATTCTGTTATTTCTTCGTTTTAACCCTTTGGTATTTCTTGTTTTCAGCACTCGAGGGACAGCTTCACGCAGCAAATGATGAGCTTACAAAAACTCAATCTGCCTTAGTGCAGCAGGAAGGACAAACCAACTATTTCAAAGGGTTGGCCGCGTCTCGTGAGGAAGCAGCGGAGATTTCCTCCAAAGAGGCGGAACGCCTATCTGCATTGCTGTCTCAGGCCAACCAGCGGACCGTGTTATCACTTATAAAGCTCGATGTCAGTTGGCTGAAGAGACCAAAAAGTCCTAGATAAGATTGAACTTGATCTTAAATTCGAACATGGTCTTGTCAAGAATTATCCGCGTTGTCCCCTTCCCGCGCCCTATCCTGGTTCTTCTGGGCCTTCTTCAGGTGGTAGCGTACCTTCATCTCGCAGAGACAACCCTGTTGATGGAGTTGTATCGTCCAAGTAGATTTCTTTTCTTAGTTATAAAAAGTTGATCCTTGTTGATTATATAATTTCGGATCATTTTTTGATGTGTTTCCTGCTTTATCTTATTCGCTGAACTTGTAATCAACTCTTTATGAAATGAATCATCCTTTTGGCATACCTGCGTTATCAATTCATTTTTATTTTAAGTATTGTGAAGTGTTAAACTAGAAATAACTTGCTTTGTAAAAAGTGAGTGTTTGGGTGCGACACCGAAGGTAAATACCTTCGTGATCGTCTTGAGACCTGTCACCCCGCTGGCGAATCCTGGGCCAGAGGATTCCCAAACGGTGGGGGCCGAGGCAGCGTTCTAGAATATGGGATGCTTATTTGAAATATTTACATGTACCCATTCCGTCGACCCGCTGCCTTAAAATTGGTTGGGTATCTCTTTATGCTGGGTGCCTTCCCCCTGGTCTTATACTGATAGACACTGATAGGGGAGCCCTGAGAGATTGTAGATTAACTACTTTCCCCAATATTGTTAATTTATTATGTAATTTACATGCGTTCACCCAGCGGGCCTTTTGACCATTTCGTTTGCTTGAAGATTTCCCAAAAAGTTTGTTTGATTGATAGGTTGAGGCCTGCTACTCCTCGTCGAGATATAGAAACATGTAAAGTGGTTACGCTGCCTTCTTCTTCTGGTATTCTTCACGAAGATGCAAGGCTGCACTTCTCCTATGGGTAGTACGGTTTGAGCCATTTAGCATTCCAAGGGTGCCGGAGGACCTCTCCTTTCAGATTGCGAAGATAGTAGGAACTGTTTCCCGCAATGTCGTGTATTATAAAAGGTCCTCCCCATGTAGGTGCTAACTTTCCCCACTTCTTCTCTCGCTGATACTGCGGGATTGTTCTTAGCACATACTGCCCTTTTATAAAATTTCGAAGCTTAACCTTTTTGTTGTACTCTCTCGCTAATCCCCGTTGATAATTTTCCATCTTTTGCAATGTTGCTTCCCTCCTTTCTTCCAGGTTTTCCAGTCTCTCTAACATCATGTCTGTTGTGATATTTTTCTCCCATGCTTCGGTCTTCGTGTTGTCATGTACACCCATAATACATTGTGTAGTTGTTCACACCATCGCCCCTTGTGTTCGTCTAATTGCTTTTTGAGGATAAGGGAGAGGGTCTTGTTAGTATCTTCCGCTTGTCCGTTGCTTTGAGGGTATATGGGAGTGGACTTGTTTTTCCTTATTTTGAAAGTGTCAAAGAGCATGTCTATGTTTTTCCCCTGTAATTGTTTACCATTATCGGACACGATTTCCGCTGGTATGCCGAACCTGCAAATAATGTTTTGGAATATGAAAGTAAACACGTCCACGTCTCTGATCCTGGCTAAGGCTTTGGCTTCCACCCATTTACTGAAGTAGTCCGTGGCTACTATCAAAAATCGTCTTTTCCCTGATCCTTCGATGAAAGGACCTACGATATCTATGCCCCATTTTGCAAATGGCCACGGACTATCCACATAATTCAACGTTGTTGCTGGTGCGTGTATATTTTTGGCGAAACGCTGACATTCTTCACATCGTCGGGACATTCTTGCAGCATCTTGTATCATTGTGGGCCAGTAATATCCTTGCATTTTTGCTTTGTCGGCTAGTGATCTCATGCCTCTATGATTCCATGCGTCACCATAATGGATGTCGTTTAGAATTCGATGCCCCTCTTTCCTGGATAAGCAGCGTAGTAACGGTCCGAGGAAAGATTTCTTGTACAGGACCCCATCCCGAAGATCATATCTTCCTACTTTGGAGAGTATTTTCCTGGTTTTTTTATGATCCGCGGGTAAGGTTCCATCCTTGAGAAACGCATGTATCGTTATTCTCCAATCATTTTCGTTGTTGAAATCTTCGTCTTGATTTGCTCTTGACAGGATATCTTCTTCGTCAAAATCGTCACGGATGTCTTCTCCCACCTGATCTTCGATATTTTCTTCCAATGTATCTTGATTTGTAGCAAAGGAAAATTGTGATGCAATCGAAGGCTCGTAAACCCTTGTTATTTTGATAGCTTCGATACTCTTGTCCTTCAGCATGGATGATATATATGCTAGGTCATCTGCGTGCCTGAGATCCCTTCTGCATAAGTGCCGGAACTTGATATTCGGAATTTGTGATGCCAATATTTGGACCAAGGCCATGTAAGCTGAGAGGGTGTCGTTGTACACATTGTACTCGAGCCTTATTTGCCGTATGACAAGCTGCGAATCACTTGTCAATCTTACATCAGTTACCCCCATCTCTATTATCAAGCGGAGGGCATGTACGACTGCCTCGTATTCGACGATGTTGTTAGTATGCTCTTTGAATTCTAACCTAAGTGCCTGTACAATCCTTTCTCCAGTTGGGGTGGTGACGACAATGCCTATTCCTGCCCCTTCCTTATTTTTGGAACCATCAACGAAGACTTATCATTGTCTTTGACTCGCGGGTTCGAGGACATCAACTAGATCCTTGCTTTCCTCGTCGGTTTCTGGTATTCCCCTAATCTCTTCATCGTTGTCCAGGGGGAGGTCTGCTAAGAAATCCGCCAATACTTGGGATTTTTGGGAATGTTGAATTTCATGAATGATGTTGAATTGGTCCAGGTGGGTGTTCCACTTGGCTATTCTACCTACTTTTCCCGCGCTTTTGAGGACTGCTTCCAGTGGTGCTTTGCATGGGACGCAGATGAAGTGAGTTAGGAAATAGGTTCTCAGCTTTTGAGTAGCCCATACTAATGCCAGGATGAGTTGTTCGATCTTCGTGTAATTCCTTTCCGCAGAATTGAAGGTCTTGCTGACATAATAGATAGGTTGTTCTATCTTCGTATTGGTTTTGACCAACACTGCGCTAACTGTGTCTTCTGTCGCTGCTATGTACAATGCCAAAACCTCATCAGGATCAGGCTTCTGCAGGATTGGAATTGAAGCCAGGTATTCCTTGATTCTTTGGAAGGCTTCTTCGCATTCTGCGGTCCATTCAAACTTACTCCCTTTTTTGAGAATATTGAAAAAAATGTTTGCATTTGTCCGAGGATCGGGCAATAAATCTGCCCAAGGATGCTAAGGACCCATTGAGCTTTTGCACTTCTTTTAAATTCTTTGGAGATGGCATTTCCACTATGGCCTGAATCTTCGCGGGGTCTACCTCAATACCCCTTTTTGGTACCAGATATCCGAGGAATTTCCCTGAGGTGACACCGAAGGTGCATTTTTCTGGATTTACTTTCATGTGATGTTTCCTCATCGCTTCGAAAATATCTCTCAGGTCCTGGTGGTGATCTTTACGCAGCCTACTTTTGACGAGCATGTCATCAACGTAGACTTCTAGGGTACTACCAATCCATGGCCTGAAGATAGCATCGACCATTCTCTGGTAAGTTTCCCCTGCGTTTCGAAGTCCAAAAGGCATTCTAGTGTAGCAATAAAGGCCATGCGGGGTGTAGAATGTTGTGTGTAGTTGATCTTGTTCTGCCAGGGCTACTTGGTTGTAACCAGAATATCCTTCCATGAATGACAGCTCTTCGTACCCTTTCACTGCTTCAACCAGTTGATCTATGCTCGGTAGGGGATAGCTGTCTTTTGGACATGCCTTGTTGAGGTTAGTAAAGTCGATGCATATCCTAACCCCTCCATTTTTCTTAGGAACGACGACCATGTTGGAGATCCATGTAGGGTATTTGACTTTCTTGATGAAGCCTTCTTCTAGTAGTTTCCGAAGTTCTTTTTCTACTGCCTTATGATACTCTGGTGCAACTTTTCTTATTTACTGTCTGAAAGGTGGCGTGCCTGGTTTGATGCGCAGCTCGTGTTGGATTATTTTTAGATCAATCCCCGGCATGTCTCCTAACTTCCAGAATACATCCGCGTATTCTTTAAGTAATTTAAGGAATCTTCTCTTTTCGTCCATTATGGTCCCTACTTTGACTCTTCGGTTTTCCGTTTCCTATGTTGATTTTTTACGGGCTCCACTGGTGTGAACACCGGCTTCGGGTCCCCAAGGACTGGGACGTTCTTTAATTGCTATTTGGTATGTGTTTGTCCTTCGTTGGCTGCTGAAGTACTTGCCTCTGTGTTAAGGACATTATCATCTTTTGTCAAGCCCTTCCCTGCGGTTTCTTGAGGAACAGGTCTATGGCCTTTTCTTTCGCAATTCTTTATTTTTGATCCTTCGGGTTTTTCTTGTCTCTGTTCGTTGTTGATACGATCCTGAGTGGCCTGGCACTCTTTTGCAGAGACCCGATCTCCCTTGATTTCCATTACTCCCTCGGGTGTAGGGAACCTGAGATATTGGTAGTAAGTTGCTGCCACTCCCTTGAGTTATGTACCCACTTTCGTCCAATAATGGCGTTATAAGGGGATGGGCGTCTACCACGCTGAATCGTGTTTCTACTTTCATGGGCCCACGTTCACCTGCAACACGATGTCTCCCAATGGATTTGTGGGCTCTCCGTTGAACCCTAGATGGTGTAATAAGAGGTCATCAGTTGTTCATCATGGAGCTTCATCCGTTTGAAGCGTCGTAGAATAGAACTTTCACCTGATCTTCCCCCGTCGATGAGGATCTTTTTGTGAGTTACATCCGGCCACTGGTAGTGTGAGGACCAAGGGAGTTATGGTCTTCCATATCTTCTTCGATATCTTCAGTATCGAAGATGATAGGTGCGTCCATCCACTCTTCGTGCTCGTCCACCTCTACGCCATCAATCTTATACAATTCGCAGTGGTCTTCGAATTGCTTTCGTAGCCTCTTTCCTATCTGCGCTGTAAGTGAGGGCCCCGCGACTTCGGAACACGAGATGATGTTGATTGTGTGGTTTCTCTCTGGAAGTTGGACTTGCTTGGTTCATTTGGATCTGTCCTCGGTGACTTCCTTTCGTATGTATTTCTTGAGTTCGCCAGCATCAATCAATTTTTGGATCATTATTTTGAGGTTTTTGCATTTCTAGGTATCGTGTCCATTGAAGCAATGATACTCACAGTAATCTTTATACTTCTCGGTCCTTGGGGGCTGTTTTCCCTTAGACCACGGCCACTCCAAATTTTCCCTTCCTTTGATCTCTCGCAAGATCCGAGCGTAGCTAGCATTGAGCTTCGTGTAAACCTGATCTTCGAATTTTCGATCGTCTTTTCGTCGTTCATCTCTTCGTTCCTTCCTATCTTCGTGCGGTCGTTCCACTGAGCTATTTCTTTTGGCCCCGCTAGTTTGTTCTGCGGAATTGGTACGGTGAGACCTCTGCGTTTGCGCCCTCGGGTTCTCACGCTGTATTTCTTCAAGACGATCATATTTCTCAATAATTATTCGAAGATCTCCTTCTGTCTTAGGTACGCTTCCGTGGATCTCAACAAATAGTGGACTCATTCGGTCTAATCCCCACTTGTAGCAGTTTATGCTTACCACGGGATCCACACTCCCTATGGCTTGGAAGATCTTGTGCCATCTGTTGGTGTATTCCCTCGTGGTCTCCTTGTAACCAATTTCCAGAGAAAATTTTTTATCCATTCCGGTGTTTACAGCTTTGTTGTACATGTAGGTTCTCAACAATTTCTCTGCGAGTTGATCGTAGGAGTTGATGGAATCAAGTGGCAGGTTGTCAAACCAAGACAAATCCGATCCCCTCAGACTTGATGGGAAATACCTACAGAGGACGGCGTCGTTTTGACTCCATCGGGCTAAGATACGATTATAATAACGGATATGTGTCGCGGGATCACTGGATCCGTCATAGCATTCAAAAGTTGGGACAGGGCACTTTAACGGAATGGGGTTATTTTCCAGGCGATGAGTTAGGGGCGTGGAGTTAGCTTCTTTCATCACCTCTTCAAGCCTTCCTCCGCCTTATCTGGCTTTTAACTGCCTGATCTCAGCCATCATCTCATCACGCAGTTCTTCCATTACGCGGTAATGTCCCACGTTCTCATGCTCAGTTGAGCGTTTCTTTGTTCGAACTTCACTGTCATAATAGTCTAAGTCTTCGGCGGCATATTCTGTATCGGATGCACTGCTTCCCCTAGCGGCGTTTGCTAGGATAATTCTTCGGTCTCGATTAGGATCTGGTGCCTTAGAATTTGCTTCGTCCAGTTATTGGCTAGTCTTCGTGCTTTGGGAAATCCTATCTTTCAAGTCTTGGTTTTCCCTGGCCAAAAAAGCTACGGCATCTGCGTAGACCTGCTGGCTCTTTTTTAATTCTTCGAGCTCTACCATCAGTCGGTGGGACTGGTTTGATCCATGATTGGGAGTTTCGTCTTGTACTCCTACGGCCATATTTCCCCCTTCGTCTACTGTGTGTATTAAGGGTGGTAGAGGATCATCTTCAATTGTTGGTATCTCCACGTTTGGTCCCCTCGGTTGAGCTTCCACCCGCGGTACTAAAACCACTGACCTGGTTTGATTCTGATCGTTGGTTGACGGCATTCCGAAGACTGGTGGATGTGCGGGCTGATGTGTCATAGATTCTGCCACCCCTTATCTTTGTTGATGGATTTGGTTTGAAACCAAAGTCTTGTTATCTTCTGTAGCCTGGAGGGACGCAACAGTTGCGTTGTTCTTTGTGGATGCTTCTTTGAGAGACGCAGCTGCAATGGAGTTAGCGTTCATAGGTGAGGTGATTTCCGCAGCATCCTGCCTCTGAGTAGCTGTTTTAGCTTTGTCTCCTTTCTGCTTGCTTCGGGTCATGACCGGGGTAATCCTCGGTGTCTCCTTTGATGAGGCTTTGGTTTTTCCTTCCTCTAGTATCTTTTCCATTTTTAGTCCTTTTTCTGCATAGGGGAATAAATAAAGAGAACCAAAGATATCCACGAGGATCGGGTTAGTGCCATTCGTATCCGCAGAATTTGTGGAATAAAAGGAAATGAGCTGCCCAAGGGCCTTAATAAAAGATAAACATAAAGACTCCGTCGGTCTAGTTTTCTCAATACAAGTCCTCTAATAAACAATCGTGGACCTTGTTTTCAGACTACTTTTGAAAAGGAAAACTCTTGAAAAGGCAGATCCGTAGCGAGAACTCATGAATCTGGATTATTAAGTCTTAGTTTTAAAAGAAAAACGCCTCACGTGCAAATCTGTGATAGATAGCCGTGGATTTGTCTGCTTTGAAATGGTGTTTTTGAAAATGAAGACCATGAACCCAGAATAAAAAAGGTTTTGAAAGCACGTTGAACCTAGAATAGGATACAATCATAATGCGCGTTTAAGGTGAAATCACAGGATAAGATAAATCTTTTACCGGGACAAAGTCCCTGTTTCTAGCGCCAGATTGTGAACACATAAATCACGAAGCCATCTACATGTTCACAAACAATATTCACACACGTTCTAATTATAAAATTGTGTGTCGTAAGCGTAAAGGGGATGATTATATCGATTCATCGACTCAAAGCCTTCGATCTTGTCATTGTCTAGTCGAGTATTATCATAAATAATGTTCGTATGAAGGAATAAACAGATAATCAAGTATAAATGTAAAGCACATGAAGTTCAACGCTGAATGTAAAGTGCTGAAATGTAAATAAGACAAAGATTTGCGTGGTTCGGCACCAAGGCCTACATCCACGGGACTGGTGTTTCACTATGTATTGAATGATTACAAAGATAGTCGAATGACTTTAGAGTATCCATAGGTCTGTGGGAGTAGGGGGATTACTTACTCTTCATATTTCTCTCTCTTATATTCTCCTATAATTGCTCTCGATTGGTCGACCCCTTCTCTCTTAGTGGAGAGGGGTATTTATAGGGTTGGAATGTGGGTCCTACTTCTGAGGTGCCTTTGTAATCTTATCTTCTTGTTCTTTGTACCCATTACGCAGAGGTCTTCGGCATATGTTGCGGTCTGAGCTTGAATACGAAGGGTTATCCTCGCCTCTTCCACGAGCTGATTGACACGTGTATATCTCTTTGGTATTTAATGTGGGTATATGGATGTATGCTCGTGTCAGACAAGTGTCTCTTTGTCTGGTCACATCTGTGTCAGTCAAATTTCCTCTCAGCCGTTGATTTGGGATCTTCCTCGGGATTGGGTATATTAACACCCAAGGAGTATTATCTGGTGCTCCTCTAAGCCATCATACCTCTGTGATCCTCTATCCCTGACCGTCAGATCTTCTGGCCGGTGGCATCTTCTGATGAGATGCTTGTTGATATCTTGTTTTGCATGCCTTCCACATGTCTCTTTCTGTACACGTGGTGGATGATGAAAGGTGTACATACAAAGAAAGATAGAAAGAAAGAGAAAGGGTTTTGGGTTTTGATCTTTCTTTTTAGTCAATCTGCTGTTTTACCTCTTTTACCCCTAAAATTTAATAAGTGAACAAAAATTCTTGAAAACTGGAAAATTTTGGTAAAAGAAAAAAAATCACGCGAGTTTTGCTAATTGAATGTTGTCAATTGACCATCTTGACTATCAATTGACCACTGAATGTTGTCAAAAATGAGTTTCTACTTTACATTTTACAGTTTTTTTTTTGAAGAATGCATTTTATTAAAAGAAATTAGTTTACAATTTGTCGTGGATATGTGGTACCCACGAAATCATGAAATAAAATTTGACTAATAAAGGATGGGATTTCCTGGTCCCATATTTTGGTTGATGAACTTCCTGTTTGATTTCCATCTGCCGCATGATTGGCCAACCCGTCGGCTGCTTGATTTCCTTCTCTATAGTTGTGCTGAATAGCAACCTGCGGGATCTGATGAAATCTAAATTTTATTTCATCAATCATTCCTGCTATGTGCCAAGGTGGAGGGGTGGAGGAAGTGATGAATCGCAGTAGGTTTTCTGAGTCGGTTTCAAAGAGAACTTTTGGTCATTGTCTTTTTGTTGTTGTTCTTGAATCCAAAAGCATAGCCCAAGTTTCCGCAGTTAATGCAGTTGTAATTCCCAGTGGTTGAGCTAGAGCCAATAACGTTCATGCGTCTGAATCTCTGCAGATGAACCCTGCCCCTGCAAATCCTGGATGACCTCTAGCTGCTCCATGTTAATCTTTATCCAGTTGATGATTGGAATGGATCATCCTACTGATATTGTTTTTATCCTTTTATATCTTATTGGGAGGTTAAATATCGGTGTATCTCCTGTAATGATTGGTGGTGAAGAGTGTAGAGCCTCGTAGTATTCTTGTTGCAGTTTTTGTGCCCAGGCTAGGATTTCTTCAGAAGTTTTTTGCTTTTGTTGGTATATTAGATTATTCCTAACCAGTCATAAGGTTCATAATAGAAAACATAAAGAGGAGATTACAGATGTTGACGCAGGTTGTTGAAGGATTTGGAAATGGTTGTTTGAGGTGTTAAGGTGAAAGCTGGTGGGGGATTGGAGTTTGGTGAATTTGTAAGTTGATTGAATAAGGTGTTCCATGAATTAGTTGTTGTTGTACAATGAATTAGAAGGTGACTTGCCAATTCTGGATGTGTGTTGCATCTTGGGCAAATGTCTGAGCTGGTCAAATGGATGTGATGTAAGAGAGACAAGGTTGGTAATCCTTCATTGATGGATTTCCACAAAAAAAGTTGAATTTTTGGTGGACATGGTAAAGTCCATAGTAGAGATGGAAAATGGGCGGGCCGGGGCTGGCTTGTTACGGGTTACACGGGTTCGGGATAACACGGGTCCAAGCTTGCGGGTTGATATTCTTCACGGGTCGTAATTTCATCAACCCGCACCTGTAGCGGGTAAAACCTGCGGGCTAACGGGTTAACCGGTTTGTTTAATTAATATTAATCTAAAACTTAATGAAGTTAATTTTTGGTCCCGTTTAAGATTTGAGCATCTTAAATCTCTATTCAACACAAAAATCAAACAAGGATCCATTCAATTTCAACACAAAAATCAAATACAGATCCACTCAACACAAAAAATCATGAGCTACATCTGCATCTTCATCTTCACAACCCTGTCCTAACATACATCTAAGTATGCACTTTCTCAAACAACATCAAGAAACCACAGTTGCCACAATTCAATCCCCAAAAATCATTACCTATAGCTACTCCATCCATCGAACACAATCAACAACAATTTATACCAAAACCAAAACCCGAAATCCCCAATTTCAACTGTTGTTTCTGTAATATAAATTAGCCTCCGGTTCTTCACCGATTTCCTCCATTAACACCAGCTGCTTGGATGAGGCTACTTGAAATCTTTCATTGATCCATTCGATTAATCACTGAACTAGATATCTACACCTAACCCCATTCATTTGTAGCTTTCCTTTTTTCAATTAATTTAACTGATTTCCTCCACCTTCAATTCAGATTCATTTCCACCTCTTCAGTAGCTTTTTTGTCACCTACACCTCAAATCAGTTTAAACCCTAACTAAATCATATAACAAAAATCCTAATTTCAGACCCCCATCGACAAACCCCTTTTACTCAATCTTCATCTGATTCCAGAAACTGAATCCACCCTGGTCCCTAGACGTCTTCTCGATCTGCTCTCATCCACAAGCAACAATCCCTAATCCCTATCCTAACTCAGGATTAAAACCATCAAGTAATTCTTCATAAACTCTCGATTTCTACTCAGAACGGCTTCATCTTCTCAATTTCTCCCCTGAGTTCTTCACGAATTGATCCCCTAACCCTAACTCTGAAATAAAAAGCATAAATTTGTTTGTTTGTATGGAGAGAAGAAGATGATTAGAAGAAGGAGGAGGAGAAAGAGGTGGTGAATTGATTGATAGTGGTGGTTCTCTGTATTGGATTAATGGCCGCAGCTGTGAGAG
This sequence comes from Papaver somniferum, assembly GCF_003573695.1. Lineage (NCBI taxonomy): Eukaryota > Viridiplantae > Streptophyta > Magnoliopsida > Ranunculales > Papaveraceae > Papaver > Papaver somniferum. Next base: position 12,298,097 of record NC_039360.1, on the reverse strand, counting down.
AAAAAGAAAAAGGTCGAACATTTTAGTTTTTTAGTGTTATCAGATGGTAACGTTGTTTATATATGATACACACGGGTTTACGGGTTGTACCCGCGGTTTGCGGGACGGGACGGGTTAGCCCATTCTCCCACAAGCCGGCGTTTCTCCAATTCTAACCCGGCTTGTTTAGACACCAGCCGAGCCGGATGCGGATTTTTTACGGGCCGGGCCGGATAAACCCGCGGGTTTTAGCTTGTTTTCCAGCTCTAGTCCATAGAAATTTGGTAGGTGGCAGAGGGGTGTGAGTTGGTTGATCCTGGGTTAGACATTTGTATCCTGAAGAGGTAGTGTAGTTTCCAGATTTTGAGTGTGGCCAGATAATTTTATCCTGGGGACAATTTTGGGGAAGGTGGATGTTTATGATTTTTTGGATTATAGGATTGGGAAGGGTGTTTAATTTTTCATGGTTCCAGGAATGGGATATTGGGTCGATGATATCTGCTACCATTCGGATTGGGTGACATTGTGTTGGGTCTAGATTTGTTGAGTGTGGAATCCAATTTGCTTCTATTGGGGTTGATAATCCATTTCCAATACGATGAAATATTATATGTTGCATGGTAGGGACAATTGATGCAAGTTGTCTCCATTGAGGACTGAAGGAGGAGGGTATAGAATCAATGCCTTGTAGAATTGGTTGTTGATCAAGATATGTTGCACTGAAGAGACTTCCGCAGATAGAGTTAGGTTGTTCATGTAGATTCCAGATTCTCTTCATGAGAAGTGTTTTATTATGATCACTGCTCTTCCTTATTCCTAGTCCTCCTTCAGATAATGGTTTTGTTACTTTATCCCATCCTATAGGGTGGAGTTTTTTAATTGTTGAATCGTGTCCCCAGAATAAATCTCTGGTGATACGATTTATTTGTTTGTGAATATTGCTAGGTAGATTTTTTGTTTGCATAATATGATTTGAGGTGGGAATTAGGGAGGTTTTGATTAGAGTGAGTCTTCCGGCTGGAGTTGGGCATTTTATCATCCATCCTTTAGCTTTTCGGGCTAATCTCTGTAGGAGGGGAGAAAAGGTTTGATTGAATGTCCTTCCATGTTTGAATTGGACTCCCAAATAGGTTGGAGGTTTTGATGTAGCCGGCATATTGAAGAATTGTTGAAGATCGTTTATCTTGTTCGGGTCTAGGTTTGGGTGATGGATGATTACTGATTTGGTAGTATTAATTACTTGTCCTGCAGAAGTACTATAGGAGTTGAGCAGGGTTTTAAGGTGTTGGTTACTCAGGTCCGAAGCTTCGTATGTAATCAGTAAATCATCCGCATACATTAAATGAATAATTGGTGGTGCTTTTTTTGATACGTTAAGTCCTTGAACTAATTTTTGGTTTTGAAGGTTTCCTAAATTTGTAGATAGGATTTCAGCACATATGATATAAATAAAGGAGGATAGTGGGTCTCTTTGTCTGATACCTCTACTTGGGCTGATGTAGCCATGGGGCGTACCATTTATGTTGATCGAGTATGTAACTGTTGTGACGCATAACATAATGTAGTCTATAAAGGGTGTTGGAAATCCTAGTTTTGTAAATGAGGTTTTGATGAATCCCCAATCTAAGCTATCATAGGCTTTCTGGATGTCTAGTTTGAGAGCTATTTTTGGGTCTTTGGTGAGGTTTGAGGTTCTGATATGATGGAAGAGTTCTCCAGCAATTGTTATATTATCGTGTATTGATCTTTGTGGAACAAAAGCACTTTGGTAAGGGCTTATTAAAAAGGTGAGAAGGGGTCTAATTCGGTTGACTAAAATTTTTGAAATGATTTTATATGTGACGTTACAGAGCCCTATGGGTCTGTACTATGAAGGTTTTGAAGGGTGGCCGATTTTAGGTATTAGTGTTATGTTCGTGTGATTCATGAGAGGATGCATATTTAAGTTATTAAAAAAACTCTGAACCATTGCTATTAATTGGGGGTGAGTTGTTTCCCAGAAACTTTGAAAAACTTACTTGTATAGCCATCTGGACCTGGAGCACTTTAAGAATTTATGGAGAAGAGGGCATGTTTGATTTCTGTTGTAGTTACTTCCTTCATAAGTAGTTCCGACTGTCTGGGAGTTCATCTTGGTCTGATATTTGTAAATAGATCTTCATTTATCACCATAGGCGGCGTTGTATATTGTTGAGTGTAGTGATCCAGAATGAGCTGAACAACGTCTTCTTTTTTGTTAACCCAATTTTTTTGTGGGTCTTGTAGTTGTTGTATATTGTTACAGGCTCTGTGAATGGTAGCTTTAGTGTGAAAAAGGTTGTGTTGAGATCGCCTGATTGTAGCCATTGAATTCTAGATCTTTGTTGCCAGTATATCGCATGACATTGTAATAGTTCTACATGGTTTATTCGTAGTTGTTTCTCTTGATGCACCCAATATTCCAAGTCGGAGCCCGATTGGATTGCGCATTGATGTTGAGCGTGCTTTATGTTGGCTGTAGATTTCTTGATCACAGTTGGCAGGTGGCCAAAAGTTACCTTGTTCCATTCCAGGAGAGTTTGTTCGGTTGTTATGAGCTTGAGTTGGAGGTCGAGGGTAGGTTCATTATCTTGTTGTTGCTCCCAAGCCGATTCAACTACTTGCTTGATTTGGGGATGAGAGAGCCATAGGTGCTCAAATTTGTAGTTTTTTGTTCCCTGCCAGTCCATTGCTTTCTCCTGTAATAGCACTGACAGTTCAACTTTTTTATTTAGTGAAATAAAATGTAATTTTATTCTTTTATCTAATTTAATTTTTCTCTTTTATTTATGTTTCTATTTTTCTTTTCTTTTTTTGAAGCAATTTATATTGGTTTGGACGTTAGAAGTCTTCAGAAAAAAATAAAAAAAAAAGCATTTTTTTAATATAAACAAAGAAATTAATCAACCCAATGAAGTAAAATAAATATGATAAAAAATGAGTCAAACCCAATTACGTTTTTAAATTTAAATTGGGACTAGGATACCTCAACGTAGAGGTGTCACACAGGCCGGCCCGACCTGTCTCTGCTCGGCCAAGCCTGGCCTACGGCCTGGCCAGGATAGGCCTGCTTAATAAACCGTCCTGGCCGGACCTGGCCTACTATATACTCCACTAGGCCCAGCCTGACCTGCTTTATTTTTGGCGCGGATCGGGCCCAGGCTAGCCAGGATTTTTAATAAAATTTATGTGTATTGTGTTTGTGTGGGGTTTTGAAGCTGAGACCTTGAGTTCTTTTACAATGCTCGAAACCATTTGGGCAAGGTCGATTTTGTGAACGATCAATACAATCAGTTATACATAATGAATTTAATGTAGATATATAAAAAAATGAAACGCCAACACAACTATATAAAACTAGTTATTTCCGGAAATAGATAATTTATGCTCAAATGTTTATAAAAAATTACATCGACGAAATAGGCAAACGTGCAACAAGATGCGGTACAATCCCTTTTTGAATTGCAAATCCTAACCAATTTTTAACAAACTCTCTCGAATCAGGAATCATGACATTACTGCCCAAATTCATTAGAAAATTTGAGAAAGTTATATTTAAGGATTATAATTAATGAAGGAAGATTATATATATTTATGAGATAATCACTACATTAATTAAATTTCAAAATATTTTTTTGGAGTAGAGAATTTATGGAGTTCAAAACGGGTAAGTTTTCATTAAATAAAATTAAAATATTTGCTACATATATTAATTATTGATGGAGTCCAAAACGGTAAGTTTAAAATAAAATTGAAATATTGCTATATATATTAATTAGTGATTCCTTAGTTTAAGGAGTACTAGGTTTCAACCCGTGCCGTAACGACACGGGTAAGGATATATATTTCAAATGTATCTATCGATTCATACATCTCGTAATTGTCTGAGAACAGTCGAACTGATCGATCCAGGCCTAAATGTTTTGAGGAGTTGATTAATAAACATGTCCTTATCCTCGAATCTTTTAATATTTGTGTATGTAAACCATGCAGCCTTTTGGGACAAATATAGTATCGTTAAAACAAATCCTATGGACAGTGGAGCATTACCCCGTTTACTACTTCAAAAAAATATCGTCAAAAGCCATTCACCAAACTTGTAACAAAACTAAAAACACCTAAAATTACTTTAGAATCAATTAGATTAATCTTGCAAAATCTGTTAGTATTAGAATTTAATTTTTCTCTTTGATATAAATTTTTGGGCTCCCAATTTACATTGATTTGTGTTTATTCATTTTCCTAAAATTCATAATAATATTTAATTCTTGATCCATTTCTTTTCTTGTCTATGTACCTATTATCATGAATTATTTCTCAAGCATGCATAATTACACGAAGTTGGGGAGAAATGACAAAAACAGAAATCATGACAAAAAAGGGGAATAAAGAGAGATGTGAGAAACCAAATCCATTACAATTAATTCACGCGTATCCTTGCATAATCCGTTGAAGTATAGGATAAATAATGATAGAAACGGAAACCATGAAAAAAAAGGGGAATAAAGAGAGATGTGAGAAACTGAACCGATTACAATTAATTCGCGTGTAGCCTTGTGTTTGGTCAATTTTTTTATAGGTTTCATTTTTCTTTCTGCCCCATACCCGGCAAATCTTAAAATCATAACATCTTCTTTTTTGGAAAAATCTAGCCTTTAAAAATTGTTTTAATTTTTAAAAATAAAAAAAAAAGCAATTGAAACCTAAAATCAAACTAAAACAAAACAAAGAAAAATTAACCAAAGGTGACTAAATAATTTACCTATCTTAGGACACATTTTCTCATCCTACTACCACTATTTCTTCCACCACCACCTTATCGCCGCCACTCCACCAGTCTCACCAATACTCACCACCATTATCCCCACCGCCGATCCACCACCACCCACCATCACAACCATCATAGTGCTTAATTTACCTATCTTAGGACCCCTTTTCTCACCCTACTACCACTACTTCTTCCACCACCACATTATCGTCACCACTCCACCAGTCTCACAAATACCACCACCATTATCCCCACCACTGCCCACCATCACAACCACCATTAATGCTTATTGATATGGTTAATATCAAATACATTTATTATGTAACAACAAAAATTTATTCATTTGATTAATTAGATAAATATTTATTATGAAATATTAATTGAAAATTTATTATTAAATTTTAATTAAACGTGATCATTTATATCGGCAGATTTATGTTTTGCAAGTATAAATTTAATCGTTCTTTGTCTAGCCTAACTTGTACAAACTTTGTTTTGTATTCTGGAAATGTAATCAATTTTTATTTTAATACTAAAAACCATGATTTACTCATTAGGGTGATCCAGCGGTCATGATCATATTGTCTTATATGATTTAGTATCCTCCTCAAAATATTTGTGTTTTGTCCTCACCAGTTGTGTTAAAAACAGCCAACTACATCTATCACAATAAAATGTTTCCCATTTTGTAAAGACACAAAACTATTATTATCCAATACTATTCACTGACATCCACCACCATATGTAATAACCAGCCACGACCACTATTCTTTCCACCACCAGTAATGTTACCACCTCCACCACTCACAAATATCCGCCACTGTTTCCACCACCCACTGCTTCTTCCACTACCACCATTAAAAATTATTAACATAATTTTTAACCGGGGTCACTGTAGTACATTGGTAAAGTCATTGGATGATGATACCAGTTACCTGAGTTCGAAACTCGCCGGCACCAAATTCTTTACCAATGATTCATTAAATGAACATTTATCATGGAAAAATATTTAATCATTCATCCTGAGCAATTAATAGGACACTAATTAATAAAGTATTTATAATGATGGTTAGTTGAAAAAACCACGACCGTAGATTTATCCCTCCAAGACAAATTTCGGTCGCTCTTTATCTAGCCTAACTTAGCTAAGCTTTGTTTTGTATTTTAGATAATTAATCATTCATCATGAGCAATTAACATGACACTAACTAATAAAGTATTTATAATGGTTAGTTGAAAAAACCACGGCCATAGATTTATCCCTCCTAGTCAAATCTCGCCCGCTCTTTATCTAGCCTAACTTAGCCAAGCTTTGTTTTGTATTCTAGTTTGTTAACGTTTTATTTAACTACTAGCCCTTTACGGCACGGTCCATGATGTTGGTTCATTTTTAATATATTATATAATTTGTGTCCCGAATATTTATCAACTCCTTATGATTTAATATGGGCTTGTCATCAAAATAGTTGGGATTTTCCTCTCCTTTTTTCTTGTTGTGTTCCTTTAATATTTTACCGCCGGAGATTTGCTCAAAAGAAAGAAATATAATCTTAACTTCCAGACACTTTTTTTATTTAGGTTCATTGCTTATAATGAGACAATTATCTACATGAACATGGAAGTTTAATTATTTTTTGGAAATATGTCGTCATCAGCTCTCATCTCAGTGAAATCAATTAATTAATACTGTCCATAAAAGTCTCGCATGCTTCTATTTCGCTTCAGTTGACTCATCTATCATGGTCATGTTGTCGATCCTCCAAATAGGCAGAGAATATTACTTTTTTGCATCGAGCGGATGATACAAACTCTCCAATGTGACATGATTTTGCTGTAACTTTTCAACATCCATTAGATGACAATGTTTAAAATGTGGTACCCATTACCTTTTCGAAGGGATTGTACATATGCGAACCTCTGCAATTGAATCTTCAACTAAAATGTTAAAAACAAACAGGATATATAAACTGAGAAAGCCGTGGGACTTGAAGAGGCCAATTTTGAAAACTACAATCTTAGAAAGCAACGATCCACAACACCATAATTTTTTTTTTATAAACATTCAACGTAGAAGATGTCAACTTTTGGTAAAGGGTCTATTGACAACCTATTAATTTGAAATAGGATCAGGGAGTACAATATGTGTTCAAGGTTCTTTATGAGGTAATGTGTTGCCATATTGCATTCCAAGTGAAGGTAAACATATAGAAGTGACAAAATGTCCAAGAATTTTGAAGTTATCAACGCCTTTGTTAAGACAAACTGCTGGGCACAATACTTTGTATGTTTGTTACTAACTTTAAACTTGATGTCATCTTCTACTGTGAACTTTATGTGATATCAGAATCGAAATAGTTATACCTCATTCATTCGTATCAAGTAATCTGTTGTATATCCCAACAATTCCTTTCTTTTGTCGTTTCCGGACCATCAGTAGCCATTATTGTCAAACGCAATCTGTCCAATTTTTGTTGATGTTATGTATTTGCAATGTTCATTTTTATTAAATAAATAGATTGTGGAAAAACTTAAAAAAAAAAACATAAGTCTTACATCGGGTCTAAGTTACTATATCCAAATACTCCGGACACTGCTTCTGGCCTTAAGGGTGATTTCTATGCTTGCGGAAATCCTGGGCATATGGCGGTTCACTGTAGAAACCGTAAGGACCTTAAAAAGAAAAATAATGTTAATTTGGTTGAAAATAACGAAGATGAATTTTCTGGAACGGTGTCTGAATTAAATTTGGTAACAAATGTGAGAGACTGGTGGGTAGACTCTGGTACTACCAAACATGTCTGTGGAAACAGAGATATGTTCACCTCTCATAATAAGGTAGGGGAAGGCGAGAAACTCTGTATGGGTAACTCATCTGCAGCTTCGGGTAGGAAAAAGCAAAGTTGGGCTCAAGCTCACTTCTGGCAAGACTCTCACTTTGAATGAAGTTCTTCATGTTTCGGAAATCTGTAAAAATCTTGGTTGTTGTGGTGTTTTAGATGATAAGGGTTTTAAAATTGTAATAGAATATGGGAAATGTGTTGTAACTAAGGAAACTATATTTATTTCCTTAATTAATAACAACACGTCAGTTTTTCTCAAGGCGTCCAGTTGTAAATGGAATGAATCTAATAGATTTGAATTGTACCTCAATCTTAGGTATCACATTCTTCTCACATAATATAGCAATTGAGGAAGGACAAATCTTGACCACTCTTTACATAGGCAGAGTTAGCCAAAATATGTTTTGCAATTGTCTTACGTAGAAATTATTATTAATCCATATTTTAATCGGCTCCTATCGAAGCCGATCTAATTAGTCCTATAGAAAGTTAATCTTAAAATTTTGACCTTATTTCTTGACCAAATTATTAAACTATTCTCAGTCATGTTCTGCTTTGTGTGATCTACCCATCTGTATCTACTATACCTTCTAATCCAGTGAATAAAACCTATACATATTGATCCTCAATTTGATATTGTTGATTTGTAATCAAGAGGTCGCATGATTTGAGAATGTAAAATATAAAAAATATTCTATAGACATCGGATGCAAAATTTAGATTTATGATTTAGAGTTTTTTATGATGATTTTGATGAACAAACATAATTTTCAAATAAATATTTTAGAATGTAAATACATTTTCTCAGTCAATAAGGTTTTATATCGGGAATTGAGTGAAAGTACGTTGTTGTCTTTGTAGGTAGTTGTCGCGAAACAACTCGACATTGATGGTCTTTCAGGAAAAAGAATGTAATAGTACTTGAGAGAGCAATAATGTTCTCTTACGCAGGTACATCAATTGCCTTTATATAATGCGGATACTATTTCGGTGATCCAACAGTCATGATCATATTGTCTTATACGTTCCGGTATCATCCTCGAAATAATTGGTTTTTGTCCTTATCAATCGTGCTAAAAACCACCAAGTACATCTTTCATAATACAATGTTGCATGTTTTGTGAAGATTTTTTTTTTACTTGGTCAATAAAACTCACTAAAAAGCAAAAACTATGACTATCCACTGCTATTACCAACACCCACCACCATAAAAACCATCCACCGCCACTATTTTTTCCACTAATAGTAATGTTACCGCCTCCACCATTCATAAACACCCGCCACCGTTTGTTAATACTTTTTAGTAAAATTATTTACTAATAAAATTATGTATTTATGTTAGATTATGAAAGGGACATTTATAATAGAAATTTAATTAATCATTATGAACAATCAATGAGACACTAATTAATAAAAAATTAAAAATGGTTAAGTTGAACAAACCCCAACGGTAAATTTATCTTTGCCAAGGACAAATCCTGACCACTCTTTACATAGACAAATCGATAATAAATAATTTCATATTTTATGATCTTGATTCGTGTCGTTCGTTTAGTTATTACATAACATGGCAATTGACTCCACCAATTTTTTAAAATGGACATGTTTTTTATCGAGTTTATTTTAACATTAGAATGATCAACCACGTTTTATATACTTTATAATATAACGTTACATATTGGCGTTACGAAATTAGCATAATATATTTTTGTTCACCGATACCTGCCACCACCATAAAACTATATGAATCCATTTTTCTTATCCACCACCACCTAGTGGCAGAGCTAAAGGTTGACTAACCTGGCTCTAATCCCTTAAATTTTTAATAACTACATAAATTTTTTAGTTTATTTTCTAAATAGTACTTTGTTCATATATATTTATGGTTTAGTCCACCAAAGTTTACATGTTTTTTTTTTAAAAGTAGGCCTCCTCAATGTCAATTTTTGACTCCACCACTGCCACCATCACTGCCGCCCATCCCTGTAGGTTGTTGGACGTAATTCTAATTTTCAATCACAAATTCCATGTATGAGGTTTAGATTGAACAAAATGTCGTCAATTGATTAGTTTTATTATTTTTTCTGTGTATATATTCTTTTTTGTATTGCAATCAATTTTATTTTAATATTAAAAAATCATGATCACACGATATAGTACCAAAGATAACAGGGGTACCATTTTGGTGATCCAATTACGATCATGAAAATATTGTCTTGTATGATATCATCCCTGAAATATATGGTACCTTCATTTATCAAAAGTGTTAAAAACAACCAACCACATCTTCCACACTACGATGTTATCGATGTTGTAAAGACAACATAAAATTAATATAGTCCATCACTACTCACCAGCACTCACCGTCACTACTTCTTCCACCACAAATCATGGGCGGAGCCAGAATTTTGAGGAAATAGGGAGAAATTTTTTTTGGCAAGTTGGATACATTGTGAAAAATGGACTTTGTATCCCATTTTACAATAAAAGAACGAAAATAAATATAATTGTGCTTGGCTACGCCCTTAACCACCAGTAATCTTTCGGCCTCCACCTCTTCTACTACTCATTGTCGCCAAAAATGTCTAGATATTATTTATCAAAATTACTTATTAATAGAAATATATATTATAATAAATTAATTATGATTAAACTTATTTTAATAACTAATTAAGAAAATATTTATAACTAAAACATAATTAGTCATTTATTATAAGCAATTAGTGAAATACAAATTAATAAAACACTTTATAATCACTTTATAATGAATAGATTATTTATTATGTGCAATTAGTGAAACACTAATTAATAAAGAAATTATGGTATTTAAGTTGAACAAACCACCGTTGTTGATTTATCTTTTCTATTAATTCCAACCAAAGTGGAACAGTTGTTGGAGGCCACTCTTATGACACAACAGATCATGAGTTCGAATCTCCTCGTTATAATTTTTGAAATTACATATCTTGACTTGAGTGTTCATTTTTCTTTCATAATATTAGAATTAACGACGCACGTGCGAGTTATAGGGGATGGTCACAAGAACCACAGCCCTTGATTTATCTTTGTCAGGACAAATCCTGACCACCACTAACAAAAACAAACTTAGCCATGATGTGTTTTATACTAATGATTATAAAAGTTGACCAAGGAATCATTAACGGAGTTATATATGAATGTGGTCCGTAAATCGCCAACTAACCTGTACCGGCTCAATGGTAGATCAACATGTGGTACAAGAGAAACGTTCAGGGTTCGAGCCTCCACAGTATCATTTTTTGACAACTAATGTATATAGTGTCGTCTGTCGACTAACTGTATACAGGCCATAACTGGCTAACAGGTTGGATATCACAGCCAGGCTTGGGCCTGTCTTGAGCCTGTGACTGGCCTGGCCTAATTTAGCACGGTTCAGGCTTTGGCCTGGATATACTGGCCAGACCGGATCAGGCCCAGGCTAACCTGGTCTTTTTGAAATCCCGGCCTCACCGCTCAACCATTGTATTTAGGCAAACAAATCAGACTGTAAAAATCCGTCTACGATCTTAATGCCTACTTTTCAAGAGACGTGTTGTTTTTATTAGAATTAATGCTTTTAACATTTTCTTTTAAGGAAAAGGACCTCCATTTCTTAAAAGAAGAAACAACTTAGTACATGAGAAATAGCCATTTCTGGTTCACCTAAGTTAAAAGAAAGACTCATGAAGAAACCCGTAAAAAACCACTAGCTAGATTTTTATTTATGAGCCTAAACCAACCACCACACTGTGATGAAATTGACAAGATAAAATTTGTATCCATTCGAATTTATTAAAGAAAACTTGAAATCATTTTTAGGAGTCTAGAAGACAAGCCAAATACGATACTTATGAATGAACTTTTCTGGTGTGAGCTTACGTTTCTCGACTTCTTCTAAAGCAGAAGGTTTTCGGCCCTCACATAATCATTGTATATACTTCCTTGCATTCTTACTTTCGAATTATGCTTTACATTTTTCGGGCTAACTTGATTCCTTGTCAACACATGTACCTTCTGATAGTCATGCTGCTTCATGTTAAATTACTTATTTTTTCAGCCAAACTAAATAAGTGCACTTGTTAAAAGGTCTAAATCAGTTTATTCGAATAGATTTAATTTAATCTTAGTTCGGAGCATTTTTCTTTGACCAAGTGAGGGGCTTAAGAACCTATCTAGAAAAATTATCACTTAGTATTATTAGAATATATAGCAGGTACAAACAAGTAGTCGAGGTGCAGAAAAGGACCGAGGCAACCATATGATGAAGTGAAGACTAAATCAAGTAACCGTGTAGTCAAGCACGTGAAATGAAGATTAAGTCAAGTGACCATGCTATACATGGCACGTGAAGTGAAGACCATTCAAACTTAAGTCAAAGTCAAGATGAAGTGATCAAAACTCAAAGTATCATAAGATCGACGGAGATCAAACAACACAGAAGATCGGCGGAGATCAATTCATTTTCCAAGAAATAAAATGATCTACATACCGGAATAGTAATGGAGACGATGTTTAACGTGGTTCGGTCAACTCGATCTACGTCCACAAGCAACCCCGTAGGGTGAATAATAATATTGATCGTCATAACATTTTGAGATGATTAACAATTACATTGAGACTCTATATTTATAGAGTATGAATAATTAATATAGGATATTATATTGTTCCCTATAATATGTATCCTAATTAACTAGAATATGAATACTAGGAAATTAGCTAGATATTTGACTTGTCTAGAAAACTACCTAAATTACACAAGATCTTTTAATTCTTGGAAACTGAACTGATCTCCGTCGATCTTCTGTGTTGTTAGATCATGAATTAGTAGAACGAACTTTTCTAGTGTGAGCTTACGTTTCTCGACTTCTTCTAAAGCATAAGGTTTCCGGCCTTCACATAGTCAGTGTATACTTCCTTCAGAGTTATGCTTTACAGTTTTTTGAGCTAACTTGATTTCTTGTCAATACGATGTACCTTCTTATGATAGTTATGCTTTACAGTTTTTTCCCTCCTAAGAAAATTTTCTTTTCGGCTTTCAAGAAAGAATAATCAATGCACAATTTTAAATAGCAGGTATTGATTACCAGTAGTCATTACAAGAACTAAATCCATCTTCAAAGTGATGAAGGTGTCTACGATCTCTAATCACAATCTTCCTTTTAAAAACCTTAGAAACAAGTTTAATTGCAGAATGGAAGTCACTACAAATACGAATATTCTTCATGATGCGAAGAACTGAACATGGTTCTTTGCAAATAAACCCAAATGGAAAATGCAACAGTCAATTTTTCACTGTGATAACCAACGATAGTTTATTTTTCTTCTTCTTCAACATCAAACACAACCCCCTTCGTCTCTGGTGAATACCCAAGTTTCTTTATCTCTGTAACCATCTCCTCCCAATACCATCAACCTCAATTGAACTGCACCCTGGAACACGTTTAACTCTTCTCCTCCCACACGTTTAACCCTTCTCCTTCTCATTCTTCTAAACTCTGACGAATCATATACTTGCATAGCCATACTAATGTTATTGTTAACCACATTGTGCATACATATCAATCAAAGCTGAGGAAACTATCGGATCCAACTAACATGATCAAAAGCTCCTAATTGTGCACAAGCAGAAAGAACACTCACTAAAATTGCAAAATTTGGCTTTAAATCCAATGACTGCATCTTCCTAAACAAGGCCAGAGTTTCTCTCGGATAACCATTTTGACAATATCCAGATGTCATCACGGCCCAACTAACTGTCAGGATTTTCTTATGGAATCACTGACAACCGCGGAATAACGGATCTTGAGATATTATGATGAATAATAAGTAAACCAAGCACAAGCAACTATAATAATACGAGAAAGATAAATCAACTCACAAGACACAAGATTTATAGTGGTTCGACCAATACATACAACTTGTATATATTGTCTATGTCCACTTTGAGCCGCACCAACTCAAATCCACTATGAAGAAACACGGTTACAACGTCGTGTGAATCCCAGCAAACCCTTGGTTACACAACAACAATTATCCGAGACGATAACCTTGTCTCTTGTTCCTCACCAATATGCTTTCACAACGAAAACCCTAGCTTTATCCCGAAAAGCTATACAAGAAATCCCTCACTGATCTCTTAATCGTTTTCTAAACAATATAATTCTACAAGGCCTAATTACCTATTTATATAGGTTACAAACTTGGCCACCAAGAATTCTAGCCGGTTTAGGAAACCCCTTCCCTAAATAACCACGGCTAACTTTGGGAAATACTCCCTCCGTCCAACTTTACTTGCCAAAATTGTGTTTTTTTTAACAAATTTGTACCAAAAAATTGGTATATTTCCTATTAAAATTTTCTAATTATCAAGAAAGAAACAAAAACTAGTATATTAAACAAATAATTTGAAAGATCGATGGTGTATGTGGAACTAATTTGAATTTCTTTCAAGTTTTTGCAAAATCCAAATTAAGCAAGTAAAATTGGACGGAGGGAGTAATAATTAGTATTCAATAACTAACAATCTCCCACTTTGAAGACTCATTTATTGTCTTCAATTCTCCTTTTCTTCAACTTTGGATTGACGGTTGATAGACGCATTTATGTGTCTATTTTGTTCTCAATATTCTGTATTGTTAGACTCGATTAAGTACTTATTGTGTTATTTTGTGTTTTTGTAGATGTTTTTAGAGAAATAAGCCTTTGCGGCGAAATGAGCTCGAAAAGTAGTGTTTTATACTCCAGGATAATGTACCGGAGGCACCTCAGAAATGCACCGGAAGCGTCCCAAAAATGTACCGGAGGAACCCAGAAAAATTACTATTTCCACCCTAAAATTACTATTTCCACCCCCAATTGCTAAAGGGACACCCGTACATGATTAGGGGGAAGACACTTTTCTTCTCATAATTCAAATTTTGGAAAAAGGCCGGAAAATATTTCTTCTCACTGGCAGTTGGGTCGATCGATTTTTGGAGGGGTTAGAGTTCGATTAAACCTCTAATTTTCAATGGGTATTTGTGATATGGATAGAGGAAGACATTTTGGGTGTTAGGATCGATCATAATTGGCTGGAATCATCGCAATCAAGAAATCAGGAAGCACGTTCAAGAAATGAATATCACACGATCACATCAAATTTAGACGTGTACTCATGTGTTTGGAGAGTGTTGAATCAATTCTACAGCGTGTAAGATCATGTTTGGAGTGTTTATACATCATTTCAGCGCGTGGAGAGCTAATTAAAGAAAGAAAATATCCAAAAAATATTTTCTCTTTAAGCCGAGTAAAGAGAGAATTATCTTGAGTTATGGCGTGATTAAATGAGGCTGAGGAGTATAAATAGATTTCTGGTATCACAGAGAATGGGTGTCGAGAGTTTGGGGTCGAGAGAAGGTCCAGAGAAGCAGAAATCAAGAGTTGATGAAACTCTGTTTCCGCTGCTGCTGATGATGAAGAACACCAAGAACACGAAGAACAGACTTGCAAGGACAGTGGTTTATCAACAGTGTCTAAGACGCACAGCCGTGGGTCGCAGTGCAGTCTAAATATCAATAGCACTTGTGTTTTATCGTTCATTCTGTGACGCTTTTTGTGCGTCGCAGATTACAGTTTTACACCATTTTCTCCTTTTCTCTCCATTGTAAACACCATTTGAGATATAAAAATATATTTTGAGCGTGTTTTTATTATGAGGATCTAAAACCCAACACTGGGACGACGGAGGAGGATGAATTTCATCCTTGGGGTAATTTATTTTATTCCTTTTTTATGACTTTTGCATTAATATCAAATTGAAATATGATTTGAATTAATTGGTTGTTATTTAATTTGATGATGTATGCTTAGCTTAGGTGTTTTGATACATCATGCTTAGGACTTACAATCGATGTTTTGAGAATCTATCTTGGAAAAATCAGAATCCATGTTAATTTTATTGAGTTTTATTTGTCAAAGAATATATGAATGAACCCTGTGTAGTGAATTCAGCCAAATCCTTAGTCCCAGTACCTCTCGCCCATTGTTAATATTTTTGTATATATAGTTTTATTAAATCTAAAATTCCATTTCCTTCACAAGTCTGAAACGAATCCTCATTACTACAACCACAATCAAAAATATTAATCATTTTGGCGCCGCCGACGCGGATTTGTGCTTAGGTAGAATTTTTAGGTTTTTTTATTATTTATTATTCCATTTGTTCTTTTTACGTCTCTTTGGTTGTGTCTTTGTATTACAGGTTTGAAGTTGGATACTAAAGACCTTGGAATCAAAGCTTAAAGCTAAAAGAGAAGGAAAAAAGACAAAGCAAAAAAAAATAAAGAAAAAAGAGAAAGAGAAAAAAAAAGAGAGACAGATTTTTTTTATATTTTTTTAAGAGACTTTCCATTTTATTTTATTTTTTTGTAATTATTATTGTTATTATTTGTATTTCTTTTCATTGGACTGGACTTTGGACAATTTATTTTAATTTTAAACCCTACAGAAGGGTTATATTAAAAAAAAAAAATACAAACTGTGTATAAGGAAGGACGACGATTACTATATCGTCTCGGCCCCTCGGGTTCGTACATGACATAGGAGTCGTGGCCCGAGTCGACTTCAACGGTTCATCCCCTGTCTGGTACGAGAGGTAAGTCCATCGAAACAATCGCGAATCTCCTGTAAGCGAGTTACTGTATTCCTTAAGGTGATTCATTGATTGAGAACGAATTTGGACGGTTTTTAAATTCCTATTAAAGGGCAAGGCCTGGCCAATACAAGATAAGGGTTCGGATTTCATCACCGCTCCCTTCTTGCCCGCCTTAGGAAAACGAAACCTAACGCGAACCCAAGCTTAAAACTTGACTAGAACAAGACCGATAGGGTAACGCGCTTATTAGGAATAAATTTCGAAGGATATTGGTTACTTTCTTAAGCACACCTTGAAGTTCATGATGGTTCCTGTGAGTTGAATGCGTGACTGCGCCGCCTAATGCGGTGAGGCCCTGGGTATCAAAGCTCTACTAAGCTTCCGTCGCCTCTATTCAACTTACTTTGACTCAAATTGATTCCAGAGGGGTTTCCTCAAATTGCAACGAATTCCCTTTCGAAAGATAGAAGCTGGTCTAGAAACAATCTAAGTGGAGCCATCATGATTTTTGTTTGCTAGATTTTATAGGTTTGATTTGGTCGAGTCATCCTTGTTTGTGGTTGTGTAGACTTCCTCTGTAGTTTGTGTTTCTTCGGTGATGAATCCTTTTCAGGAGACGCCACCTGAAATGACGTTACGATAATATATGAGTAGAAATTCTCGTTATCAAGAGACGTCTTCGAAAATGACTCTTGGTGAATATATGCAAGGGAAACGACATTAGGATGTTCCAACGGTTAGAGATGAATCACCTCTAACGATCTACGAGAAGTATTATAAAAATAGACCGCCTAGTTTGGAACAAAGATTGAGAATTATTAAATGTCAAAAATTATATTATGAAGATGAAGATAGTGCTGATGAAGAATCGGAAATGTGTGGGAATAGTGATCAGGAATTTGTTACCCCAGTTGAGCCTTATAATGATTATATTATTTGTGGTTCAGATCCTAATAACTTTAAAAATTATTCACCTATTCAAAAGGACGAGGATTTGACTAGAGATACCCCCGTTTCAGACGATGTAGTATGTCCTGTTTACGAAACCAAGAAAGGTTTAGAGGAACCGGTTTATCCTGAGAATAATGTTTTAGAGTTATACAATTTAGAAACAATAGTCTTAGATGAACTCGTAGAGGTGAGTGAGGATGCACCGCAAGATTACAACTTAGAAGAATCAATTGCCCATTTTCAAGAATCTGATGACCTACAAATTAGGGAAGTTGTGACTAGTCTATCTAGAGACATTGAAAACTCTAAGTTTGGGGGTGAGTATCATCCTCCATGTGCTTTAACTCTTAGTAAGGTCCCTCACTTGGGACTTGACATCAATGCCTCAACCATCTTACAAGATTATCTTCATACTCGTTTTCCAGAACCTAATGATATCCAACAAGAGTCTCAACTGTTAGAAACCCATCCTCTGGTTGATGTGGTTAACCCAGGAAATAATACCAAGATTGATTTTGTTTTCCCACCAAATAGTTTTCTTCCAAATGTGGGAACGCTTATATTTCAAATGTGTCGAATATTAAGTTGTGAGACTAAACCTAAATGCTTTAGGAAATTAGAATCGACACATTTTCTTAAGAGTGACCACTACTCTCATTGTGGTCAATTTTGTAAGTCAAATCTTATTGACTTAGAGGATCCTCATTTATTTAGGTTATTATTGTGCGCTTCTAAGATCATATTTGAGTTTTTCCAGACTCTAGGACCTAATGATTCGGATCCCACCTATGAAGAAACACAGCAAATGAAAATTTTCTATTTAGACCCTTTCATAGAACCTGAACCAAAATTAGATATAAATTTCTTAATCAGGAAACTAAGTAAGGGCATGCTAGTCTTGTTCACTTTATTGGTTCATTGCAGTTTCCTTTGGTCAGCTCTATTTAGTTTTGAAGACCCACAGTTATTTCGACTGTTATTTTATGGTTCGAGCTGACTAATCCTTTCCTAAGTCTGGCTGAAGACTTTAAACTTAGCACTTCTTGGGAGGTAACCCAATCTCATGCAAGACGGTAATATCTTTCCTTAACTCTTTTTCTTCAAGTGGTAACAGTTTCTCCTTGTTCATGCTTTTAATTTTATCTTTAGAACATCGAGGACAATGTTAGATTTCAGTTTGGGGTGGGGAAAAACTTTTTAGTTGCACTTTTAAAACTTCTAGCGTCACATGGTATCCGGTTATCTAAGTTTACATATTGTTTCTCGCCGAAAAGATAGAAATTGGAATGCTAGGGATAACAACCTTTTGAGACATTAGAGAAAAAGACATTGAGATCCTTGAAATTTAGGAGAGAACTTGTTCCTTTTAGAGGGTAACCGTGATGGACCTAACCATACATGATGGAAAGGCAAGTAGTTCAGGGAAATTCCAGAAAGAAAAAGCAACCTCACAATGTAGTCTTAGTTACTGGATTGCGACTCTCTCAGTAGAAACTTATCATCATCAACAAGCGGAGCGACATCAAAATATATGAAGAAAGTGAAGACGTTTTAGGTTTAGAAGCAACAATAGAAGAGAATAATTCAAAAATCAAAGTTGAAGTTATAAGAGCAAATGATATAATTTGTTAGAATCCATGATACCAAGACATCACAAGTTGCGAAGATCCAAGTTTTGAAAGTCCTTCTCTCATGGCCATGTAAATTTTTGTCTTGTAATTTTTTGTTTTCCAAAGAAAAAAAAATGAAAAAAAAAACATTATTACGTTCTTTTTGTTCAATAAGGCCATAGGGAAGAAGAAATTTATAAGTCAAGCAAGAAATCGAAGAGAAGAGTTAATTGTCAAGGTTATATGAGGTTCGAGAGTTTATCATCAACAGTTGAAGACCGAAGAAGGCGTTGTTTCTACTGAGCACTGTGAGAGAGACGAAGAAAGATGCATTTTGGTTGCTTTGTTAGTCTGCTTTCAATCTGGCACAAAATCTTTCTAGCACTGGTTTAATTCATCACACGTAATTAGTCCAGCTGTGTAGCAGATGTCACTCTCATTTTTATCTCTCTCCTAATCTTATCCAGCTAAAAAGCAGCGGACGCATCTTACAATGTTTATCTAGCTGTGTAGCGGATATCTCTTTATCTAGCAGTCGTGTGGATGTGTCTCTCCTTTTCTTCAGTTAGCTTTAGAGCTGACACCCTTAATTTCTCTGGCATTCTAGTTACTTGGATATAGGTTGAGAATATGTATGTCCTCGTAGATCTTTGGATACTTGTGACCAATTAGAAGTAATGGTTTTGTGGGCACACCTCTGGTAAACCCTCCCGAGATTAACTAGGTTTTATTTATTTTTTATTAGTTTTGCTCGAGGACTAGCAAATAATAAGTTTGGGGATATTTGATAGACGCATTTATGTGTCTATTTTGTTCTCAATATTCTGTATTGTTAGACTCGATTAAGTACTTATTGTGTTATTTTGTGTTTTTGTAGATGTTTTTAGAGAAATAAGCCTTTGCGGCGAAATGAGCTCGAAAAGTAGTGTTTTACACCCCAGGATAATGTATCGTAGGCGCCTCAGAAATGCACCGGAAGCGTCCCAAAAATGTACCGGAGGAACCCAGAAAAATTACTATTTCCACCCCAAAATTACTATTTCCACCCCAATTGCTAAAGGGACACCCGTACAGGATTAGGGGGAGGACACTTTTCTTCTCATAATTCAAATTTTGGAAAAAGGTGGAAAAATATTTCTTCTCACTGGCAGTTGGGTCGATCGATTTTTGGAGGGGTTAGAGTTCGATTAAACCTCTGATTTTCAATGGGTATTTGTGATATGGATAGAGGAAGACATTTTGGGTGTTAGGATCGATCATAATTGGCTGGAATCATCGCAATCAAGAAATCAGGAAGCACGTTCAAGAAATGAATATCACACGATCACATCAAATTTAGACGTGTACTCATGTGTTTGGAGAGTGTCGAATCAATTCTACAGCGTGTAAGATCATGTTTGGAGTGTTTATACATCATTTCAGCGCGTGGAGAGCTAATTAAAGAAAGAAAATATCCAAAAAATATTTTCTCTTTAAGCCGAGTAAAGAGAGAATTATCTTGAGTTATGGCGTGATTAAATGAGGCTGAGGAGTATAAATAGATTTCTGGTATCACAGAGAATGGGTGTCGAGAGTTTGGGGTCGAGAGAAGGTCCAAAGAAGCAGAAATCAAGAGTTGATGAAACTCTGTTTCCACTGCTGCTGATGATGAATAACATCAAAAACACGAAGAACACACTCGCAAGGACAGTGGTTTATCAACAGTGTCTAAGACGTACAGCCGTGGGTCGCAGTGCAGTCTAAATATCAGCAACACTTGTGTTTGTGCGTCGCAGATTACAGTTTTACACCATTTTCTCCTTTTCTCTCCATTGTAAACACCATTTGAGCTGTAAAAATATATTTTGAGCGTGTTTTCATTATGAGGAGCTAAAACCCAACACTGGGACGACGGAGGAGGCTGAATTTCATCCTTGGGGTAATTTATTTTATTCTTTTTTTATGACTTTTGCATTAATCTAAAATTGAAATATGATTTGAATTAATTGGTTGTTATTTAATTTGATGATGTATGCTTAGCTTAGGTGTTTTGATACATCATGCTTAGGACTTACAATCGATTTTTTGAGAATCTATCTTGGCAAAATCAGAGTCCATGTTAATTTTATTGAGTTTTATTTGTCAAAGAATATATGAATGAACCCTGTGTAGTGAATTCAACCAAATCCTTAGTCCCAGTACCTCTCGCCCATTGTTAATATTTCTGTATATATAGTTTTATTAAATCTAAAATTCCATTTCCTTCACAAGTCTGAAACGAATCCTCATTACTACAACCACAATCAAAAATATTAATCAACGGTGCTAAAACAACTTTCTTGTTAGTGCAGCTCCCTTCCCAGATCCTCATTCCGAGAGACCAACTAAAGCCTTGCAGAGATTTAGATTGTCTTATGTAACTCCCTTGGTAATCATGCCCGCCGGATTCTTCAAACCAGGAATCTTCTCGAGCTTCAACTCTCCTTCTTCTAAGAGATCCCGAATGAAATGATAAAAAATATCTATATGCTTCGTCCTAGCATGATAGGATGAGTTCTTGGCTAAATGTATAGCGCTTTGACTGTCGCTAAACAGAACACTATCTGTTGTTCCTTTCCTAACTCATCTAACAAACCTCGTAACCAAATCATCTCCTTGCTCCCTTCTGTTACTGCTACGTACTCCGCTTCCGTAGTATATAATGTCACCAACTTCTGTAAACGTGAGTTCCAACTCACTGCAGCTGACCCCATAGTATAAACATAACTGGTCGTACTTCTCTTTTTATCTACATCACCTGTGAAGTCTTCATCCACATAACCCCTCAAGATAAAACCACCTTTTCCATAACACAATAGTACGTTTGTTTACCTCTCAAATACCTAAGAATCCACTTGACAGCTTCCCAATGTTGTTTTCCTGGGTTGCTTGCATATCTACTCACTACTCCCATTGCGTGTGAAATATCCGGTCTCGTGCACACCATAACATACATTAGACTCCCAATATCCAAAGAATATGGTACGTTAGCCATGTACTCCTTTTCTTCATTTGTCTTCGCACACTGTATACTTGAAAGACGAATTTGACTTCCAAGTGGAGAACTAACTGGTTTAGCATTCTCCATTTTGAACCTTTTCAACACTCGTTCAATATATTCAGCCTGACTAAGCATAAGTGCACTCTTAGCTCTGTCTCTTATGATCCTCATACCAAGAATCTGCTTTGCTTTACCAAGATCTTTCATAGCAAACTCACTTTCTAATTGCTTCTTCAAATTCTCAGCTTCTTGTAGAGATGTTCCGGCAACCAACATATCATCCACATACAGTAATAATATGATGTAGTCAGAACCGCACATTTTAAAGTAACAACAATGATCTGCATTACACCGTGAGTAACCACCTCTATGCATGAAGTTATCAAACTTCATGTACCACTGTCTCGGGGCTTGTTTTAAACCGTACAAACTCTTCTTTAGTTTGCACACCATTTCTTCCTTGCCTTTTACTATGAATCCTTCTGGATGTTTCATGTAAATTTCTTCATCTAGGTCACCATGAAGAAAAGCTGTCTTCACATCCAACTATTCAAGGTAGAGATTTTCAGAAGCCACTAGACTTAACACTACTCGAATAGTAGTCATCTTAACAACTGGAGAAAATATCTCGTTGTAATCAACACCAGGTTTTTGCTGGAAACCTTTCACAACCAACCTCACCTTGTAGCGAATATCTCCATTTGCTTTAGACTTCATCCGATAAATCAACTTATTATGCAACGCCTTCTTACTTCTTGGTAATTTTACTAAAACCCAAGTGTCATTCTCCTCAAGTGAATTCATCTCATCTTCCATAGCAAGTTGCCACTTGCCTGAATCATCAATCGCTAGTGCTTCTTTAATATCTTCAGGTTCACCTCCATCCGTAAGTAATAGATAATTCAGAGCATACCTTGGGTTTGGTTTTGGAGTTCTTGATGATCTCCGTACTTCTTGTGGAACTATAAGAGTAACTCCCACTGCAGCAGAATTCTCTTCACCTTGTACTTCTCTGCCATCAGCAACACCGTGCCTTTCTTATACCACATTTTTTCCAGAAACATCATCAATATCGATATACAACTCCTTATCGACGTTGCTTGATCCGACATCTTCAACTTATGTTTTATTCCTGTCCTTGTACAACTCATTCTCATTAAAAGTGACGTCTCTAATTCTAATAACTTTGTGACTCTCGTAGTCCCAAAGTTTATACCCAAAAGCGTCATTTCCCTAACCAAGAAATATACACTTCTTTGCTTGAGCACCTATCTTAGAACTCTCACGGGGACTAAGATGTACATAACCAACACAACCAAAACCTTTCAAATATGAAAGATTTACCTTTTTGCGGGTCCAAACCTCCTCTAGTATCTTCATATCTAATGGAATACTAGGTTTCCTATTAATTAGATAAGCAACCGTCTCTGTTGCGTGTGCCCATAAGGTATCGACCAAACCAGATTGAAACCTCATGCACCTAGCACATGCATTCAACATCCAATTCATACGTTCTGCTACTCCATTCTCCTGTGGTGTACTTGGAACTGTCCTTTCCAAACGAATTTCGTTTGTAGCACATAACTGTAAAAATTTTGTTTTGTCATACTCACCACCGTTGTCTGACCTTAGACACTTCAACTTCAGACCAGTTTCTGTTTCAACCAAAGATTTCCACTTCTTAAACACTTCATACACCTCAAACTTATTCTTCATGAAATAAAGCCACACCTTCTTTGAGTGATCATCAATAAAGGTTACATAATATTGGAACTCGTTGTGAGATGCAACATCAATTGGTCCCCATACATCCGTGTGAACCAAATCAAGTCTTGCACTTCTCAAGTCTCTTCCTCCTCTGCTGAAACTAACCTATTTTTATTTCCAAGAACACAGTCTTCACAAAAACTCATATCAACAAACTTCACCTTAGGTAGATATCCTCCCAAACATAGAATCTTCATGTTCTTCTCACTCATGTGCCTTAATCTTCTATGCCATAAGTTAGTGTCTTCACCACTACTAAACACTGCTAAAGTAGTTCCATCTGAAGTCTGGTATAGAGTACCGACTCTAACTCCTCTTGATAATACCATAGCACCTTTCTTCACTTTCCAATTGTGTTTCGTTAACACAACTTCACAGTCATCATCACAAACTTGGCCCACAGACACCAAGTTTTCTTCAAATTTGGAACGTTTCGTACATCCTTCAATTTCCATGTCGAACCGTTGACTTTCAAGATCACATCACCCAAACCAATGATGTCGCGTACTTCACCTTCACTTAAGAATACTTGGACATAATATCCTTCTTTATAAGAGATCATAATACTCTTATCACCCATTGCATGGAAGGAAGCTCCCGAGTCTATAATCCAAGACTCATCTTGCTTGTCCTCAGAGAGTAGTAGAAAACCTTCCATAATCACCTTCTTGTTATCAACAAGGAACTTCACCGGTTCCGCAGCTGCAACTACGTTGACCTCTTCTTGATTACCTTTGTTTCCACCATTACTAGCACATTTGTTTTCCGGACAATCGCGTTTGAAGTGTCCTACTTTCTTACACGCCCAACACTCAACAACACCTATAGTCCGGGATTAATATCTCCCCCTAGACTTTCCTCTAGACTTCCATCTAGATTTGTTGTTGTTGTTCCTGAAAAAGCGGGGGTCTAACAACACCACCCAATATTTCGCTTAGCAATCTGTATGGACTAACTCCGAAATACTTTGCTAGAGAATCAACTAGACAGTCAGACTCAATCTAGATAAAAGTATATCAAGGAGTTAATATCTCTCTCTTGATTTTATTTTTACTCAAGCTAAAAACAATAGGGAGTCTTTATCAAATACAAGGAATAACTTGTACGGTACCAAAGACCAATGTCCAAGTGTTGATCAATGAAATCGACAACCACAAGCTCGGATCTCCAATCGATTAAACTTTAACGCAAAACCTATATTATTTCAATTATAAAGATAAACAATATAATGCGAAAAATGAAATAACAAAGACACCAAAAGTTTTGTTAACGAGGAAACCGCAAATGCAGAAAAACCTCGGGACCTAGTCCAGATTGAACACACACTGTATTAAGACGCTACAGACACTAGCTTAATCCAAGATAACTTCGGACTGGACTATAGTTGAACCCCAATCAGTCTGCCACTAATTCAAGGTACAGTTGTACTCCTACGCCTCTGATCCCAGCAGGATACTACGCACTTGATTCCCTTAGCTGATCTCACCCATAACCAAGAGTTGCTGCAACCCAAAATCGCAGACTTGATAATAAACAAATCTGTCTCACACAGAAAAGTCTATCAAAGGATAAATCTGTCTCCCACAGAAGAACCCTAGGTTTTTGTTCGGTATTATGATATGAAATCAAGGTGAATAGGAATCAATTGATAATCTGGTCTTATATTCCCGAAGAACAGCCTAGATTAATCAATCACCTCTCAACAGTCTTACTTGAATGTACAAGAGGACGTCGAGGAATCACAAACAATGAGACGAAGATGTTTGTGACTTCTTTATCTTGCCTATCGAAGAACTCTCACGATCTCACGCTAATCAATAGATTGTACTCGTACGATAGAAGATGCAAAATCAGATCACACAACTACGATAAAAGTAGTATCGGTCTGGCTTCACAATCCAAATGAAGTCTTTAAGTCGTTAACCTGATTTTAGAGAAGAAAACAAAAGGTTAGAGGAGAATAGACTCTAGCGAGCGCACTAGTATCACACAGACGTGTGGGGATTAGTCTTGCCCAATTCTAGATGTCTCCTTTATATAGTCTTCAAATCAGGGTTTTGCCTTAGTTACAAAGCAATCAATATTCACCGTTAGATGAAAACCTGATTTAGATTCAAGCTAATATTTCTTAACCGTTAGATCGAAAACTTAGATTGTCACACACACTTGAGATGTATGTTTACTGGGTTTGTGAAAACCTTCCCAAACATGTACGTTATGTTGGTTCAACATAGTAACCCAAAAGGTTAACCATATGATCATTTCAAATTAACCTTGTTCTTCTTCACCATAACTAGTTCAATTGACTCAAATGAACTAGTTAGAGAGTTGTGCAAATGCTATGAGATCTTATATAACTACACAAGACACAATTGAAACAAAAATGATTCGATTCCGTTTGAATCATCTCATGAACTTTATAGCCACGATTTGCGTGCTGGATTCCTTAGTAATTTAAGTTTCATGTTCAGAGCACATCTTTAGATCATAACCCACTCAAGTACGCAAGCAAGTTCGCGGACTTAAGGAAACCGGCAGAGTTTTCCAAACTCAGCAGAAAATCTCGGCAAGGAGAGTTCCGCCAGTTCCCAGACTAGGTTCGCGGACTGAGTTCGCAGACTTAACGCAAACAAGTTTTTGAAAAATCCCAGCAGAAATTCTCGGTAGGAGAACTTCCGTCAGTTCGCGACTAAGTTCGCAAACTAAGTTCACGGACTTGGCAAAGCCAATTCCTCCGGTTTCTCTCAACCAACAAAGTTCGTAAACTTCGGATTAAGGAATATGACTTATGCACATATGTGTTACCATACCATACTTATATCCATCAGTGGTTATGTATACCTAAACTCACATTCCAACCATTGAAACATTCTTAGAGGACGTTATGTAGTTGTTACACTATTTCTCGTCAAAGCGATTTTCAAACTGATTGAAACATTATGACTTTCGTCATTAGGTGAAGATAAACCCGATCAAAGCGAAACGCTTTACCAACACATGATTTCGAGATATAGATAGGCGAGATATACTCGGCTCGGAATATCAAATGTGTATGATCCAGTCTATATAGCATACGACTTTTGTCTCTAAGAAGTAGGAGGTTGAAGAGATAGATTTTTGAGTGATAGATAAGTTCAAGTCTCCACATACCTTTTTGTTGATGAAGTTCCACGGTTCCTTGAGTAGATCTTCGTCGTTGTATCGCCATGAAGTCCTTGAGCTCAACTGCACTTTTCTATCCTAGTTCGAGACTTAGCTATGTAGACTAGAAATCAAGACTCGTAGTTTTGATCACTAACATTAAAAAACATGCTTGAGATAGAAACGCATGCGAGGTCGACCGAGAAATGCTCTAACAATCTCCCCATTTGTCAATTTTAGTGACAAAATTATTAATACATATGGAAATGCAAAAAATATAAACTTCAGTGGCTCCGATTCCTTAGTCTAATCTTCAACGTTCCCTGAAATCTTCGTCCTTCCAAGTACTCCAATGATCCCAAAGGTTGTAAGTTTACCATCACCATTGTTGAATATCCGTAGCTATAACAATGAGAGAAATCGAGATTCTCGATCATCATTATACAGTGACATAGTATTATTATGTAACATCAAAGTCCAATTGCATCACGACTTTAACAATAATACTACGGTGATATGTATCACTCCCCGTTAGTCAATACTCCATCTCACATGGAAACCACTCCCCCTTACACAATGATCCTAAAACCATATGTATATGTAGTAGAACTACACATTAATTCTCCCCCTTTTTGTCAATAAAATTGGTAAAGATACAAGAACGAGATCCTAATGAAATTTCCGAGAAGAGACGTTTCATAGACTAAAAGAAAAATACATACCAACTTAATTTAGATGCATCATAAAGCCGAAGCTAAATGCATTCATCAAGGAGTTTTAAGATACAAGATAACCCCTATAAAATTCCACATCCGCACACCCCTCAAGATATTACCATTAAAGACAAGTTCAAAATAACTCTCCCCCATTTGATGTCATTCCCGAAAGAACAACAAAAGCAACCTTAATTTCGAAAGAAAATAAGGATTTTTAGATGGACACCAAAAACCATAGGAAGGATCAATTTAATTGAATGTCCTCAGCATAAGTAAACTTACGGAGCTACGGCTAAGGTAATCATACGGAGATGACTAACTTAATCGTACACATACTCAACATAAGGAAAACCTTACGGAATATACGACTACATTAACCAATAGAACATGATTAGTATAGCCGTTCATATACTCAACACAAGGACTTGTGAAATATTGAATACTCAACTAGACTAATTACAATAGAACCCATAATTAATCTAATTGGAATACAAACAACCAAACTAATCATGAAAGTAATCAATTTAATTGTCAATTGTTTTGCTCGACAAAAGAAGACTTTCGGAGAAAATAACTAAATAACCAACCAAGATGATTAATTTAGTTCATAATGCTCAACATATAGCATCTTATGAAACAACCAACAAAGCCAATAAGAATAATCGACTTAGTTGTATGGTTCTCAACATAAGATACACAATGGAGCCTTCATGGTAATACATAACAAAATGGATCAATGAAGATCAATACCGCGTAATACATACAAGGATCTATTCTATTTTCCATCACTAATAGACTTTATCCTTGTCACACAAAATATTTTACCCTATTTTCCATCAAGTAAATGACTGCATAGGTATAACTTTTGTAATTTTCAAAAGTCCATTCGTCCTTTCATCAATATGAATACCAATTCATGAACGACTTTACTTTTGACAACATATGGGACCTTCAAGTTCACAGACGCAAACAATACATATCCCATGACCAATTGCAATATCACAAAATCATAAAGATCAATACTGCAATAACATCATCCTCCAAATATTTTTAGAATTTAAAACCAATAAACCTAAAAGATAAACATAAGAAGATGAAAACAAAAATATTTATGTGTAGTAGCAATTATCGCTATTCAAAACGCTAGTTATTCTTCCAACTAAACCAAAAAGAAGACATACTAGGGAAATAAGAAGATGCATTACTCATCACCTTCATCATCGGACAATTTCCAAGTAGCTTGAATTGAATCCAACTCTTCCTTGATATCAGGACACTGGGTTCCAATTAGCGACACTTGATATTTTAAGAACTTTACTCTTGCATTTACCATGCACACACCCTTGTAAACCTTTTGAATAAGCCTCAAGGTGGTAGGGTCTTCAACATCAAGAGGAGTACCTCTTTGTTGTTTGCGAACATTTTTCCTTATACGTCGAAAGGTACATGGACGAACAAGTTTGGGAACCCCAAGAGAATTTCCAATAAAATCAAGTCCACGATCACGACAAATTTGGATAATCAAACAAGGGTAGCCTAACATCTTGATGTGAGAAGTCATCGTCATCATCATCATTCGAAAGATGATAAAACCACAAATATGAAGATTTGTATTACTAGATGCAAGGAAGAAGACCAATTCCGCAAACTCATAACTCCACCAATAATTCTCAATTGTGGAGGGACAAAGGTTAGAGATACCGAGTTTTCCAAACGCCATTAAAGCAATACTAAGATCATTATTAGGAAACTTTCCTTGACTCCAAACAACCTTCTTTCCACAAAGTCCAATAGAGATATCATCATATGATGGACGTTCATCACTTGATCTAGGTAACCATACGTTGCCTAAGGGTATTTCGGTGACCCTTGAAATTAACTCTCTATTAAGAAGAAACCTTTCTCTATTTATCATGGGTTTGAATTCCATCTTGTTAAAATCAACATCATGAATATTGGCATAGAAAATCCTTGTTAGAGAATCAAAACCTTCACTAAGGCCATTAAAGATATTCCCAAGATTGAACTTTTTGAAGCAAGCTAAATCCTATTCATGTACACGAAAGGTTTCCAATCTCTTTTTTAGAATAAAACCTTTGGAAGCAATCCTATCAAAAATTCTAGCACAAGAATCATTTACAAACCTAATTCTAAGAGAATTTTGATCACAAGGAGAATTCAATCAAGGGTTTTTTGAGATTTTTGAACTCCTTTTCATGATCCTAGAAATCACCATAAAGAGATATACCAGAGGGAATTACTTACTTGAAGAGAACCTCAAACACACTTTCGTTTGATTTCTTCAAAGAAGCTTTAATGGTGGAGAAGCACAAACCCTGGTTCACGTACGCGGACGAAAGATGAGGAAAGAGAAGGTTCGCGGACCACATACATATATACTCCTCATTCATGGGCTTGGGATGTACATGAACCGTGACCCATAAAGACTTATGGGATTTTCTTAGCCCTTTCCACATTAAAGGTATGCAACCAACATACATGTGAAAAATAACAGAAGCAATAGAAAGCTAACCAAGCACAATACGACTATGCACAACTCAAACCATTTCTTGCCCCACTTCAAGATATGTACAAATGGGGAAAATGCAAACCTTGTTACCAAGAGGCATAATGCGCAGATGAGTTCTCATGCGACACGTCTGGTTGATAAGTGTGAACAGTCCCTGTAGTAAAATCAGAATAATGATGATAGTCAGGCCAGTTAGAGCTTCATATCCTTCGTTTATTCTGGCTAGAAGAAGGATTCTTCCGATTTCTGGGTTGTACAGTATTAACAGATTTAACACATACGAAACCCTTTTCGGAATGATTATTATACTTAACAAAATTAAGTTTTTTTAAGAATTTAAAAACGCCTTCGAACGCTTTAAACAGATCTTTATCAATTGATCCATCACGATGGTATTCCTCACAGAGATCAAGAGTTAATCTAGTGAGGTTCCATATCCTTGAGCGTATTGAAAGTTTTCCCAACCTTTCCTTCTTTTTATTATTTCCTTCGGATTGCTTCTTAACATCTAATTCTCCCCTTTTAGATGAAGTAAGATTATCATGAGAAACCAGAGGTTTTAACCATAACAATCTCTGAAAAATATTTAAGGAATTCTGGCGTGCGTTACAGATGCCAGGAGCAAGCTTTCCAAATAAATTTCCCTTAGGAAAATTTATAAGGAATGAACAAACACAAACTTATCAGGTTTACCGTGTTTTCCTGCTCTGATACCAATTGAAAAAGCGGGGGTCTAACAACACCACCCAATATTTCGCTTAGCAATATGTATGGACTAACTCCGAAATACTTTGCTAGAGAATCAACTAGACAGTCAGACTCAATCTAGATAAAAGTATATAAAGGAGTTAATATCTCTCTCTTGATTTGATTTTTACTCAAGGTAAAAACAATAGCAATCTTTATCAAATGCAAGGAATAATTTGGACGGTACCAAAGACCAATGTCCAAGTATTAATCAATGAAATCGACAACCACAAGGTCGGATCTCCAATCGATTAAACTTTAACGCACAACCTGTATTATTTCAATTATAAAGATAAACAATATAATGCGGAAAATGAAATAACAAAGACACCAAAAGTTTTGTTAACGAGGAAACCGCAAATGCAGAAAAACCTAGGGACCTAGTCCAGATTGAACACACACTGTATTAAGCCGCTACAGACACTAGCCTAATCCAAGTTAACTTCGGACTGGACTATAGTTGAACCCCAATCAGTCTCCCACTAATTCAAGGTACATTTGTACTCCTACGCCTCTGATCCCAGCAGGATACTACGCACTTGATTCCCTTAGCTGATCTCACCCACAACCAAGAGTTGCTGCAACCCAAAATCACAGACTTGATAATAAACAAATCTGTCTCACACGGAAAAGTCTATCAAAGGATAAATCTATCTCCCACAGAAGAACCCTAGGTTTTTGTTCCGTCTTATGATATGAAATCAAGGTGAACAGGAACCAATTGATAATTCGGTCTTATATTCCCGAAGAACAACCTAGATTAATCAATCACCTCTCAACAATTTTACTTGAATACACAAGAGGACGTCGAGGAATCACAAACAGTGAGACGAAGATGTTTGTGACTTCTTTATCTTTCGTATCGGAGAACTCTCACGATCTCAAGCCAATCAATAGATTGTGCTCGTACCATATAAGATGCAAGATAAGATCACACAACTACGATAAAAGTAGTATCGGTCTGGCTTCACAATCCCAATGAAGTCTTTAAGTCGTTAACCTGGTTTTAGAAGAAGAAAACCAAAGGTTAAAGGAGAATCGACTCTAGCGAGCGCACTAGTATCACACAGACGTGTGGGGATTAGTTTTGCCCAATGTTATATGTCTCCTTTATATAGTCTTCATATCAGGGTTATGCCTTAGTTACAAGTGTGGGGATTATTTTTGCCCAATGCTTGATGAAGTTCCACGGTTCCTTGAGTAGATTTTCGTCGTTGTATGATGAATCTCCATGAAGTCCTTGAGCTCAAGTACACTTTTCTATCCTAGTCCGAGACTTAGGTATGTAGACTAGAAATCAAGACTCATAGTTTTGATCACTAACATTGACAAACATGCTTGAGATAGAAACGCATGCGAGGTCGACCGAGCAATGGTCTAATAGTTCCGATTTGAACTCCTGCCTCTATCTTCTTCCTGCAAACTTAAGGCCGAGCTTGAAGTACTATAACCAAAACCTTGTTCTATTCTTCTTTCCTCTTCAGCAATTAACCTTTGTTGCACATCATCAAGCTTCAACTTCTCGCTCCCTACGGAATTGTTAATGGTTGTCCTTGCAGTCTCCCAACTCTTTGGTAATGACGACAACAACCGTAAAGCTTGAACTTCGTCATCCAAAGTACTACTAACTTTTGAAAGCTGAGAAATAATTGATTTAAACTTCCCAAGATGTGCTGAAATGGCTTCGCCTTCTTGCATCTTCAGATTAAATAATTGTTCACACAATATAATCTTCCCCGAGGCTGATGACTTTTGATACAACTTTTCAAGTTTATCCATAAGATCCTTCGTACTAGTTTCCTCTTGTACGTTATTGTAGACTTCCTCCGTTAGACATCTACGGATCACGACTACACACTTGCGATCAAGAGTTGTCCATTCATCGTCTTTGCGTGCTCCCTTTTTCGTAACTCCACCCAATGGATCAGCAAGGTATTTATTATATAGGTAGTCTTCCATCTGAGACTTCCAAAACGCAATGTTCTTCACATTAAAAACTTTAACCCTAGCTACCATACTTTCGTTATTATCACCTATAACTCCCACTTCAGTTGTACTATGAACCCTAAAGCTCTAACCCGAGCTCTGATACCAGTTGTCAGGATTTTCTTATGGAATCACTGACAACCGCGGAATAACTGATCTTGAGATATTATGATGAATAATAAGTAAACCAAGCACAAGCAACTATAATAATACGAGAAAGATAAATCAACTCACAAGATACAAGATTTATAGTGGTTCGACCAATACATACAACTTGTATATATTGTCTACGTCCATTTTGAGCCGCACCAACTCAAATCCACTATGAAGAAAAACGATTACAATGTCGTGTGAATCCTAGCAAACCCTTGGTTACACCGCAATAATTACCCGAGACGATAACCTTGTCTCTTGTTCCTCACCAATATGCTTTCACAACAAAAATCCTAGCTTTAGGCCTAAAAGCTATACAAGAAATCTCTCACTGATCTCTTAATCGTTTTCTACACAATACAATTCTACAAGGCCTAATTACCTATTTATATAGGTTACAAACTTGGCCACCATGAATTCTATCCGGTTTTGGAAACCCCTTCCCTAAATAACCACGAATAACTTTAGGAAATAATAATTAGTCTTCAATAACTGGTGGGCCCGGAGATGTGTATAAAATTAAAGCGAAAAAACGCGGGCCTACAGTAATACCGCAAGTGCACGGTCGTCGGTTATAGCTCGTGCAAGTACGGGTCGATCCACAGAGACTGGGTGTGTTTTGGAGTGTTTAGCTATTTTGGGTTCTAGTTGCTATTGTTGGGCTTTGGGTACCAATGGATTTTGGTAACCAATGGGTTATGATTGTGCTTTGGGCCTTTGAGTTCTTTGGGAATGAACTGGGCTTTAGCTTTAGCCTATCAGTACACTAGGCTTTTGGATAGAACTGTGGACTGGGCTTAACAGCTCACTTGTGAACTGGGCTTGGTAGGGAACTAGGCTTTGGTTTTGAATTTGGGCTTGGGTTCTTTTGATGTGTACTGGGCTTGGTAACAGTGAACTGGGCCTTAGGCCTTAACCTGAACTGTGGTCTTAGCTGAGGCAAGCTCAGTGCAGCAGCAGCAGCAGCAGTGGCTTCAGCAGCAGCAGAAGGGTAATGCAGGCTGCTCAGGGAAGCATAACAGGGCAAAACAAGGCAATATAGCAAAGGGAAAGACCAAGGCAGTGAGGATGGCAATGGAGATAGTATCAATATATACAATGTGGCAATATATACAATGATAAAACAACAGTAATCTACATGTGCATATTAACAATGGCATAAGCAAACAGCAAACAACAATGATGATGGTGAAGGTGATAATGGCATAAAGAATGACAAAGAGATAAACCAAGGCCTAAGCCAAGGGCAGGGGAGATGTTTGCAGCTGTGGCTAAGCTAAGGCTTAGAGTCCACCCTTGTGACCTAGCCAGATAGTGTAGTTCTAGGTTGAATTGAACATCCTATGCATACAAAAAGGGAATAGCAAGATAAACAGCTTGCTCAACTGATGTGCTCCTAGAATTGACTGTCTTTTGACAGTACAATCAATCACAAGCACTAGTGAGCACTGAATTCTCCCATTGCTCAATCAAATCAGTGCTCTGAGGTTTCTAGCCTAACATTCCACTATCTAACAGTCCACTAAAGCTTCATCTGAGCCTCAGCAGTGAACTCAGAACATGAGAAAACAAATGGAACAACACATGATTAACAGGAACAACACAACATTTAAACTAACAAACATGAACATCAACAGGAAATTAAAACAGGGAAAGAAACTAACACACATGAACATCAACAGGATATTAAGAGTAGAACATATACAGAACATCAAAGTTCTGGACACTGGCTATTCCAGTATAAGCCAATTTCACACCCCAAAGTATCTATTTATAGTTACAAGCACAATTAGGGTTCTACACAAAAAATCCCCAAATTGACAGTAGACTAGGGTTTTGATTTTCGAGCTTACCAAACGTGATAAGACGAGTCCGTCTTCAACCCATGCTTCTTCTCCCTTCTCTGCTCTTTCCCATGCCTTCAATTTCTCTTTCTAGCTTCACTAATTCGTCAACCATTCACCTAGGGTTTCGGCAGGGGAGAAATTGACGAATTAGGGGGCTATAAAGATGGGTAATAGTTGTAGGAAGGTAGGGGTGATGATGGTGGAGGTGTGGTGGTGGTAGAGGAGTTGGTGATGGAGTCAGAGCAGGTGGAGAAGGTGGTGGTGGTTCTGCAGAGGGATGGAGAAGAAGGAGGAGGTCGATAGAATGGGAAGAAGGGGCTGTTTGGCGATGGGGTATAGGTATTGGGTACTTGGGTGTTGAGCGGCTTCATCAAATTTTGATGTTCTGTGACTCTGAGCTGCGGGATGCGAAGATGGTTGGTAGATCTAACGGTGAGATGAGATATGAATCGATGCAACCGTTGGATTTTGAAACACAACGAAGTCAACGGTGTTAGATGATGTTAGGTACTGTAGTGTTAAGCGGAAGTATCGAGATTTGATGCGCAGGCAAAGGAGAGACCGTAGGATCTAAATGTGATCTAATCTGAAGGCTTGGAATTTAGGCACTATGGTGTTTGGCAGAGACTTCAGATTTTGATGCTCTATGAATGAGCGACCGTAGGATGATGAGTTGGATCCAATCTGACGGTTGAGAATGGAGGCGGGTATGGATATAGAAAATGGGTTTGGGTAAGGGTTTTGGGCCTTGGGTATGCCAAGCCCATATCTTCTTTAAGAACAATTCTTCCTTCTTGAGCCCATTCCTAGCTTTTTTGTCTTGTGCGCACCATTCTTTGCGGCTTCCTTGCGTAATTTCTTCCGGCTTTTCACCACTCTTCAGCTCTTTTCCGCTCCGCAAGTCATCCAGACTTTATTTATTACCTAAAATGCAAAATTAAGTAAGAAAAATATTTATTCTTGAAAACAATGAAAATACAGAATATGGGATAAAATGTAGAATTAATGCACAAAAGATGAGTTAAATGCCAACAAAAAGGGATAAATATATACATTATTTGGCACTCATCAATAACTAACACTAACAACATTCTTTTTCGTCATATCATCAAAAAGGCGTCGCACCTCATCCAAATAACCTGACCACCAATCAAACTATTCCAAGAAACCTCATTTCTTTCAGCCATGTTTTCAAAAACACCCAATGCTTCTAAATAAATCCCCATTTCTTATATGCTGTTATGATCATATACCTTGTCAAGGGTTTGAACTTAAGTTTTGAATGAAAACAAGAGAAGAAGAAGATTAAAAGAAGAGAAGAAGTCAGAAGAAGATTGAAGAAAATAATTGTATTGCTTGCCTGAATGTTTACAGGACTCAGATGTATAGTTGTTGTAACTTCCTAAAAAAGAATGTAGCCGGCTTCTAACAATAACTATAACTACTTCATTAAGATTAAGCTAAATAAGAAAATCATATAAAAGGAAATAACGTGTATAGGAGTTGGTGTTACAACATCCCACACTGCCTAAAAAATGGCTTGTCCTCAAGCCTGAAAGTCTGAAAAGAGAATCAGTAGTTCATCTGCATCCTCTCATGTTGCTTCTTCAGTTGTATGATCCTTCCACTTGACCAGCCACTTTGTCCCAGCAATATTCCCCTTCTTAAACATCTTATGGTCCAAGATTGTATCAGGTTCCCATTTCTCATAGTCGACTGTCACAGGTAAGTCAATATTAAGAATCTCAGATGATTCGAGTTTCAATTTCAACTGTGAGACATGAAACGCAAGATGAATTCGACTTGTAACTGGCAACTCTAAGCGGTAAGCAACTGTCCCAATTTTCTCAATGACCTTGAATGGTCCATAGAACTTAGGTACAACTTAGAGAATGAAGAAGTAGTTGCAGTAGTTTGACGATAAGGTTGCAATTGTAGTTGCAGGAAATCCTACAATACACCCCTCGTATGATTTTATCGTTGATCAGCCTATTTTTAGATTTACACTCTTAATTTTATTGATTAATTTCTGAATATTCTTTCAAGAAAAATAAAGAAATCAAGAATGATCTCTTCTCTCAAATTTCTCTCTCCTATTTACTTATCTCTCACTCAAAAAAAATCTCTCCTTGCTTTACAACTCGAATGATTATTTATAAGGGAAATACATAGTGGATGACAGCTAATCTGTCCTTTATTTTCGGATATGGTTTCCGACATTCTCGCAACCTTACAAATGTTGACTTCACAAGCTTTCTAATTTTCGCGAGACTATCACACCTTTCTCATGATCCTTGCTGATGTCGTTTCTGAAATTGTTCTGTGACGCTTTTGTGCAATACCATTGTTAACTTCGCTGAGATATAACTGTTGCGAGATTCTGATCCTACATCTTGCCTCTTCTCATATCTTCTCTGCAAAATAGAGAATGATGTGAGAAATGCCGCAACCTTTTATTTTCTCATATTCTGCATTTATCACACGTATTCTTTCTTCCATTTATTTCTCGACACGTCTTTTGTAACCGTTACTTTTTAACCGCTTAAATATTTCCGTATTAACCATGTTTATTTTCTCGAGGAAAAATTCCCTCTATATATATTTCTTTTCATCCTCTTCTTCTTTCTTTTTATTCTCTCTGCAACTTCATCGTTCTTCTGCAAACTCCATCGTTGCAACTTTTCTTCTTTCTTCTTCAATCTTTTTAAATTCTTCTTCATCTTCAAATTAGATCTTCATAGTTCGTGATCTTCTTCAAGATAATTTCCCTGCTATCATCTTTCATGGATTCATCAAGGTTAGTCTTCTTTTTTCTTCCTTATAAATTTTGCTGAAATTGATATATTTGAAATTGATCTTGTTTATTGCCTTAGGTGATGTTGTTTATGTGATTCACGTACTCTTGTTATTTCAGCAAAAGCGGCTCCAACACCAAATTTTCAGTTCAGAATCCTAACAATCCCAAATCACAGCATAAAGTTGTCGTTCATAAAAGGAAGTCTGCGAATGAGAAGGTAGTAAGAAACACTATCTTTTTCTAATAACAATATTGTTTCCTCTGTTTCTTATCTAGATTGTAATTCGCAGGGTGGTAATGATCTTCATAGACCTCACAAGAAATCTCGCCATCTCAAGGCTGTTCCAACTATTGTTCCCTTCCATCTACTCATTTCTTCCAAATCTCCTGCGACATCTTCGCAAGATAAACCTTTATCTCCAATTCATGAAGACGCTTCCTCTGACTTCATTTCTTCCAAATCTCCTGCGATATATTCGCAAGATAAACCTTTATCTCCAACTCGCGAGAATGCTGCCTCTGATTTCATTTCTCCAGTTGATCTTCCTATGACTGAAACTCCCCTTGTGGTTTCTTCTGCGAATGAAGCTTCTTCTCTTCCCATTGAGAATGTTTCTCAACCTTCTGTCTCTACCAGTTCTCTTCCTAAGTCTCCTCCTTTGTTGAAAGAGACCGTGGAAGGGATAAATATTGCTTTCAAGGTTTTATCTGAGATTCTAGATGATGGCAAGAAGTCTTCTACTGATCCCATCAAGTCTAATGTTTGCGAAATTCTGAGCAAGCATTTGGGTTCTGACAAAGCTGCTTCGCAGACAACTTTAGAAAAAGAATGTAATGCTATTCGTCTTGAAAATCAGAAACTTCAGAATGTTTTGCTGGATCGTGATAATCTTCGCAAGAAGAATGATGAGTTAAGAGGTATGATTTCCTCATCTATGTCTTTAATTTTCCTTTTCGATGGTTTTATCCTTTCCCTGCTTAATTATCCTTTAAATCCCTCTTTCGCATGTTAAGCATTAAATCAGAAACGAGTAATAGAGAGATATCAATTTGAATCTGTTGTTGAAGAAGCCCGTGTTGATAAAGAAGTCTTAATGGATCAATAAAACCAATTAGATAATCTCTATTCATATTCTCTTGATCAAATAAATAACCTTACCAATGAAAATACCCAATTAGTTGAAAAACAAGATCTATTAAGTAATGAAGTATCTCGTCTTTCTTATTCTTTAACCAAAGCTAATTTAGGGATGGAAACTTTATCATATGAGAATAAAACCTTGTCTCAAGAGAAGCGAGTTTATTTAAACAAGATGGCGATATCTTCGCAACAACTTAATATTCTCCAAAAAGTATGTGTTGACCAAGAAAAATCTCTTCGCTCTTTAAGAAATGAACTTAAAGAAGTAACAGAATCATCTATCACTGAAAGAGATTCACTCATTCAAGGTAGAATAGCTTTACGTGTAAAGGCAAATCAGCTTAAAGATCAATATTCCAAATTTGAAGAATCTTATTCTTCTCTTGCGAAGAAAAATGCCTTCCTTGTTTCTAAAGAGAAAAATATTCAGTCTCGACTTATAGGTTTAGTTGGAGATAAATTTGATGACGCAATGGATCATTGGGAGAATTTTTAGTTGTCTATCCTTGGTTCAACATCTTATTTCGCAAAAGGAAGGTAGTCATAATAGTTTGACTACCTTAATTATCTTTCCTTTGTCATATCTCTCTGAATTCCTTATCTTAATAAAATTTTGTATTCTATTTTTCACAGAGTCTGAGAAGAATCTTCATTCTTCTATTTCTTATTTGGAGGCTAAATATGCTAAAATTCGCAAAGAGAATGCATTACTTGTCTCTACTCTTACTGGTTCTCGCGACCAGGCAGAAAGAAGACTTGATTATCTTGCTTATTTTAAAGATATTCAAGATAGGAATCATCAAAGAGAACTTCTTCGCCAAGTTCATCTCCGGGCTGAAGTCCTTGTAAATGACATTTTATTGTCCAACTCTCTTCCTCCTACATCAATTGATCCTTTAGAAGTAGATGATGATGAAGTTCCTCGTCTTGCTGTGATTACGATTATGAAAGCGGTGCAGAGGATAATTTCCTGGAAGATGAAGAAGAAGTTCCTTCTAAAGAAGTATCTGCTGGTGTTAATGAGAATGAGAAAGAAATTTCTCCCGAAGAAGTAGTTGCTGGCGATACTCAAGATGCTAATCAAGTAATTGCTGGCTATAATTAAAATGCTAGTCATGACGAAGATCAAAGCCGAAATGAAGGAGAAGCTTGCGAGAATGTTGGCGAAGAAATTCTGTAATCTCCTGCTACTGATATTGATATTGAAGCTTGAGCTTCTTTTCTAGCTTTGTTTTCTTGAGCCGTCTTATTTTTATTACTTTTGAGAGCTACATTTTTCAATCGACTTTGGAGTCAACTATTTGTTTTAATATTTTGTTGATAAGAAAGATAATGCTTCTTGTATATCGATTCCCATACTTGCCTCTCATTATCTTTCTTGCGAAAAATAATCTGTTATAAATGCTTATAATTAGTTTATTTTATTATACGGTCTTATTTTTCCTTCCTAATTAAAGGTCTTATTATGCCATCTCTTGTCATTGCGACAAAATCGCAGGACGTCCTTGCACTTTTATACAAAAACCCATTGATCTTGTCTTAACTTTTTCTTTTGTATTATGGCCTCTTCAGGAATGTTGCAAAAATATGACAGGCCTAAATATTCTTGCGAAAATAAAGCCCCATGACATTTCCGTCTTGCGATGAAATCGCAGGACGTCTTCGCACTTTCATGCGAAAACCTATTGATCTCATCTTATCTTTTTCTTTTGTATTATTGCCTCTTCAGGAATGTTGCACAAATATGACTAGCCTTAATTATCCTTGTGAATAATAAGCCTCATGACATTTTCGTCTTAAGACACTTATCAGCTCCCTAATGGAGGGTGCCTCCCTTATCCTCCCCCTGGTTGCCCCTTCAAGGAGGCGTACTTCTACCATACAAGGTTAGCTCCTCCCATCCAGTCTTAACAACAACCAGTTGTTTTTGCATCCTCTTATCCCTTTTACCTATAGGGCTTATGGTTACGAGACTGCACCCTAAGTGGGGTTTTCTTCAGGCCGAGTGCAGTATAAGCCAAGACTTGTCAACAATGGCAAGGACGCTTCAAACGCCCTCGGAACTCTTGACTCAACCGTGTACCTCGGCGCCTTGATCGGATATGCACTCCTTGGGAGAGTCTTTATTACCTTAATCGCCCAACCTAAGTCATATTCTTAAGTTGAGAATCCAAGGTGCCTCTCCCGGATGGGTTTTATTGACCCCAAATCTCCATGACTCAGGTTCCGGTGGCGATATAGCCTTTCCCTGAGTCATGTAACAGGTACCCCCTAATATGATGTACTTTAGGTCTTACATTTGCCTCTCACAAAATTTTATTCGCGAACTAGAGTGTACGCCATAAAGGTTCGCCCCTTTCTTTTATGTCATTGTTCTCTGCGAAAATTTCGCACATCATGATCTTGTTTTGTCATGAATAATCCTGCAATTATTCTTTCAGAATTCATAACTTCTAAAAGCTTCTTACGGATAATATCTTTTCAAGTACAATCTGTTCCATGGTCTATCTAATCTATGACCAAGATCTCTTCCTTCTGGGTCCATTAATCTATAAGCTCCTGTTCCAACTATATCCTTTATCATGTAAGGTCCATCCCATTTTTTCGCTAATTTTCCACCATTTTCTCGCTGATATATTGGTGTTTCTCGCAGAACTAAATCTCCTGGTTGAAATTCACGTATCTTGACACGTTTATTATATTCTCGAGCCAATCTTCGTTGATAATTCTCCATATGTTGTAAAGCTTTTTCTCTTTTTTCTTCTAATTCATCAAGTTTGTTTAGAATTAAACCCGCACTAAGATTTTTCTCCCAAGCTTCTCTTTTTGTTGTCGGAATAACAACTTCTGTTGGTAACACCGCTTCAACTCCATATGTTAAACAAAAAGGTGACATTCCAGTAGCTTCTCTTCTAGTTGTATTATAAGCCCATACTGCATTATGTACTTGTTCACACCATGATCTGTGATGTCCTTCTAATTTCTTCTTTATATATTAATTTTTATTTGTTGCTTCTACTTGCCCATTAGCTTGTGGATAAAGGAGTGGACTTTCCACATTTTATCTTGAATGCATTGAGTAACATTTCTATGTTCTGCCCCTCAAACTGTTTCCCATTATCAGATACCAACTGTGCAGGAATTCCAAATCTGCAAATGATATTTTCGAATATGAATGTAAAGATATCTTTGTCGCGAATATGTTGTACTGCCTTCACTTCTGTCCATTTTGTGAAATAATCTGTTGCGACTATTAAGTATCTTCTTTGTCCAGTTCCTGGTAAAAATGGCCCCACAATATCTAAGCCCCATTTTCCAAAGGGCCACACACTGGTTGAAGATGACAATGGTGCTCCTGGTGCATGTATCTTCTTTCCATGCCGCTGACAATCTTCGCAACGTCTTGATATTTGTTTTGCATCTTCATGCATGTATGGCCAGTAATAACCTTGCATTTTTGCTCTATGTGCCAAAGATCTTCCTCCACTATGATTGCCAGCGTCTCCACTATGTAACATTTTCAGCACCTTTTCTCCTTCCTCTCGTGTCAAACATCTGAGTGATGGTCCACTAAAAGATTTTCGGTATAACAACCCATCTCTTAATTCATAATTCGTTGCTCGGCTTTTTAACTTGTGTGTTTCCAATCTATTTCTTGGTGTTTCTCCTTTCGCCAAATATGCGTGAAGCTCCATTCTCCAGTCTGCGACATTATTTATTTGTTCTTCTTTTTCATTATCTATGACCATCATCCACATCTTCCTCTTCTTTATTGACTGATGGTGACAGAAGTGTTTGTATTTTTATGCATCTCGCAGTTGGATCTGTCATCATACTTGAGATGAAAGCAAAAGCGTCTGCGAGTCTATTATCCTTTCTTGAAATGTGCCTCCATTTTATTTTTGGGATTTTCGCTGACAATTCCTCAACCAGCTTCTTGTATTTCTTCAGGGATGGTTCATTTGTAGTATACTCTCCTTTTATTTGGCGAATAACTAGCTGAATCACTAGTGATCCTGGCGTTTTCTAGTTTCATTTCTATTGCGAATTTTAATGCATGTATCACAGCTTCATATTCTGTTTCATTATTAGTGGATTCAAATTCCAACCTGAATGAAAAAGCCATCTTTATTCCTTCTGGCGAAATTAAAACAATTCCAACTCCATTTCCTTCTCCATTTGATGATCCATCTACCAGTATTTCCCATCTATTTGGTTCTGTTAATAAATCTTTTGGATCTCCATGTCTTCTACATCCATCATTTCTTCTACTGCTTCATCTTCTTCTAAAGGAAATTCTGCCAAGAAATCCGCAACAACTTGTGATTTTGGTGAAGATAAAACTTCATATTTAATATCAAAATGGCCTACTTGTGCATTCCATCTCTCACCCTTCCTGATCTTTTAGAATTCTTCATCACTGATTCAATTGGTACTTTTGTTAATACCCTTATCTTGTGTGCTTGAAAATATATGCGGAGCTTAAATGATGCATAAACTAATGCTAAGATCAACTTTTCAATTTTGAGTAATTCTTCTCTGCGGTATTAAAAGTTTTGCTAATGTAATAAATGGGTTTCTCCACTCCTGCGTCTACTCGCAATAATACAACACTTAATGCATGCGACGTTGTCGCAAGGTAAATCAATAATTCTTCTCCTGGTTCTGCCTTTTGTAAGATAGTTGTATTCATAAGATGTTCTTTGATTCCTTGAAAAGCCTTTTCACATTCATCACTCCATTTAAATTTCGCACCCTTCTTGAGTATATCGAAAAAATATTTGCATTTGTCTGATGATCGCGAAATGAATCTCCCCAGCGAAGCTAGAAGCCCATTCAACTTCTGTACATCTTTTATTGTTGCTGGTGTTGGCATGTCACGAACTGCTTGCACTTTTTCCGGATCAACCTGTATTCCTTCCTTTGATACAATGTAGCCTAAAAATTTTCCCGATGCAACTCCAATAGTACACTTCTCGGGATTCAATTTAATGTTATACTGCCGCATTTGTTCAAAAATCTCCCTCAAGTCTTGTACATGGTCCTTAGCTTCCTTACTCTTTACCAACATGTCATCCACGTATACTTCTAATGTTTTGTGTATCCATTTTGCGAACACCTTCTCTACCATTCTTTGATATGTTGCTCCCGCATTTCGCAAACCAAACGGCATTTTCGTATAACAATATAAACCTCTAGGAGCAAAGAAAGCAGTATGTTCTTGATCTTCTTCAGCGAGAGGAATTTGGTTATACCCTTTGTACCCATCTAAAGATGATACCCTATCATTTCCTGCTGCAGATTCCACCATTTGAGGAATATCGGGTAACGGAAAACTATCTTTAGGGCAAGCTTTGTTCAAATCAGTGAAATCTATGCAAATCCCGAGTCCTTTATTTTTCTTTGGGACAATGACCATATTCGCTATCCATTCTGGGTATTTAGCTTATCTTATAATTCCTGCCTCCAGCATTTTCTGTAATTCTTCTTCTATTTGGGAATGGTAAGTTGTTGCGATTTTTCTTATTCTCTGTTTAAATGGTCTCATATTTTTGTTAATCTCCAGTCTGTGGCAAGCAATTGTTGGATCTATTCCTGGTATCTCATCCATGTTTCCTCCAAAAATATCTTTATATTCTCGCAATAAATTGACAATTCTTTCTTCTTCTTCTATATCCATTTTGGTTCCAATTCTCAACATTAGAGGCTCCTCTTCAGTCCCAACATTTATTTCTTTTGTTGGTTCTGCGGCAGTGTAACTGGGTTTAGGTTCTCCCATCGGTGTGGGTTCTTAATTG
Source organism: Papaver somniferum (assembly GCF_003573695.1). Taxonomy (NCBI): domain Eukaryota; kingdom Viridiplantae; phylum Streptophyta; class Magnoliopsida; order Ranunculales; family Papaveraceae; genus Papaver; species Papaver somniferum. The sequence goes on along the minus strand of NC_039360.1, from coordinate 12,253,639 downwards.
CTTTTATGGATCCTTCTCCTTCTTCCGAAATTTCGCTAGGTATTCCTTTGCCTTCTTTCGCCCTTATCATATATACTCTAAATTCTTCTTCCTTCTTTGCTTCCTTTACCAATTTTCTGCAAAACTGTTTCCTTTTTTCTTGTTATTCATAACGCCTTACTCAATTTGATGACATAATTTCGCATTATCAACATCTCCTATGATTTCACCTATTCCACTTGGAGTGGGGAATTTAATACATTGATGAAACGTTGATACCACAGCTTTTATCGCATGTATCCATGATCTTCCTAATAACATATTATATGGCGATTCCATATCCACCACGCACAATGTCACATGTGTTTCGATTTCTCCAAGTGGAATTCGTACCACTCTTTCTCCTTTAGGTTTTGTTGTGGATTTTCCAAAGCCGTGAACAAAATATGTTGAATTGGACATTTCTTCATCTTTAAATCCCATTCTCCGAAATGCATGATAAAATATTATATCAACTGAACTTCCTGCATCAATTAAAGTTCTGTTCAACATCCATTCTCCTGTGGATTTTATTGTTGTATCCTTCTCTTTTCGTGTAATAGGCACTGTGACAACCAATGGAGATGTATGATTCAAATTTTCTTTTGGTATTTCTTCTGCCATGAACACAATTCTTTGTTTTTCCCAATCTTTCAAAGGTGAAGTTTTTTCTACCGCCATAATTTTCTTTCCTTCAAAATTTCGTTTATGTATTCTTCCTTTGATATTTTCATGGAATTCATTAACCAAGCTTTTTGTTATCATATTACACTCCAATTTTTTTTCCATTTTCATTAATTCTATTCATCTTTCCTCTAACTGATTCACTGATTTGTTTAATCACTTCCTTGATTTGAATTTTATCAATCAACAATCTTCAACTTTCAATCTTCAATCTCCCTGTTTCTAGCGCCATTATGTAGTTGCAGGAAATCCTACAATACACCTCTTGTATGATTTTATCGTTGATCAGCCTATTTTTAGATTTACACTCTTAATTTTATTGATTAATTTCTGAATATTCTTACAAGGAAAATAAAGAAATTAAGAATAATCTCTGCTCTCAACTTTCTCTCTCCTATTTACTTATCTCTCACTCAAAAAAGATCTCTCCTTCCTTTACAACTCGAATGACTATTTATAAGGGAAATACATAGTGGATGACAGCTAATCTGTCCTTTATTTTCAGATATGGTTTGCGACATTCTCGCAACCTTACAAATGTTGACTTCGCAAGCTTTCTAATTTTCGCGAGACTATCACACCTTTCTCATGATCCTTGTTGATATCATTTCTAAAATTGTTCTGCGACGCTTTTATGCAATACCATTGTTAACTTCGCTGAGACATAACTGTTGCGAGATTCTGATCCTACAGTAATTGCAAGAAAACCAATCTTTGACTGAAAAGCTGCGTTCAGTCCTATGCGCATCAGCATAAGCCTTCATTCTGGCTTGCGCATCATGTAAATTTGATTTAAGAATCTTCAAATTATGATCTCTGGCTTGTAGAACTATATCAACAGCATGGACAGTAGTTGAGCCTGGCAGATATGTAGTAATTATTGAAGGAGTCTTACAGTAAAGAGCTTGATAAAGGATCATTTTAATGGATGTGTTATAACTAGTGTTATACCACCATTATGCCCACCATTGCCACTTAACCCAATCTTTTTGTTTAATCCCAGCAAAGCAACGTAAATAAAATTCCAAGGTTCTGTTGGTAACTTCTTTTTGTATGTCAGATTGAGGATGATATGCAGAGCTTCGACAAAGCTGAGTGTGCTGCAAAGAAAAGAATGCCTCCCATAAATTTCTCATAAAAATTGGGTCACGATCACTAGTGATGCTCTTGGGAATTCCATGTAAACTTACTATTACTCGTATGAAAATCTCAGCCACAGTATCAGCTGAATAAGGATGAGAAAGAGCCACGAAATGTGCGTGCTTTGACAAACGAGCTACCACCACTAATATACTTGTCTTTCGGTTAGATGCAGGAAACCCATCCACAAAATCCATAGAGATATCAGCCCACAAATCAGTAGGTATAGATAAAGGCTGTAGTAATCCTGGAGGAGCTATGGATCCAGTTTTGTTTCGTTGGCAAGTATCACAGCAAGCAATGTAATCCTTAACTGCTTTTTTCATCCCTGGCCAATAAAATTCTGCTGAAGACGCTTGTAAGTTCGTAAATAACCAGAATTTCCCCCTGTTGGTGATGAATGAAACTCATCGAGAAGCTTATTGCACCATAAAGAAGTAGATACTACTGCAACTCTGTTCTTGTAACGAAGAACGTTATATGTGTAAAACCATGGATGCTTACAATATGGTTGAGCATGTAACTTAGCGATAATATCACTGAACTCAATGCCATTATGACATTCTGTAATGATGTCAGTAAGGACAGAAAATATTTGAGAAGTAATTTTCATAAGTTGTGAATCATTAATACGAGATAATGCATCAGCCGCCATATTCTTTGCACCCGATCTATAAATAATCTCGTAATCATAACCAAGAAGTTTGGACAACCACTTTTTCTGCTCCATTGAACTAATTCTTTGCTCTAAGAAATACTTCAGACTACGATGGTCTGTGTAGATCTTAAAATGTCGACCCATCAAATATGGTCGCGATTTGATAACTGCATTAACAATGGCTAACATCTCTTTGTCATAAACTGAGAGAGTTAACATTTTTACCTGATAGTGTCTTATTATAGTATGCAATAGGTATGTTCTGTTGAATAGGGACAGCTGCCAAGGCGTTACCTGAAGCGTCACATTCAATGCAAAATTCCTTGGAAAAATCAGGAAGTGCTAGCACTGGTGTGCTAGTTAAGGCTGTCTTGAGCTTATTAAATGCATCTGTAGTCCAATGAAACACATCTTGCTTCAATAACTGAGTCAGTGGAGCACTAATCTTACCATAATCTCTGACAAACTTACGGTAATAGCCTTCTAACCCCAAAAAAACACGCAAACCTTTGACAGTAGATGGAATAGGCCAGTTCACTGCAAGAGATTTTATCAGCTTCAACCGAAACACCATTAGAAGATACTGAGTGTCGTAAGCAACTGATTGTAGCTTTAGAAAAGTCACACTTAGAACTCTTCAGATATAGCTTACGTGTGCGCAGAACTTCAAAAACAATCTTCAAGTGTGTAAGATGATATGTGAGAGATTTGTTTTAGACAAGTATGTCGTCAAAGAAAACCAACACAAACTGTCGAAGATAGGGTCTAAGACTATCATTCATGAGACTTTGAAAAGTTTCAGGGGCATTTGATAATCCAAATGGCATTACCATGAACTCATAGTGACCATCATGAGTTCTAAATGTTATTTTATGCACATCATCTTCATGCACACGTAGTTGTTGATAAGCGAATCGCATATCCACCTTAGAAAACACAGTTGTTCCATGAAGCTCATCAAGAAGCTCATCTACTACTGGAATAGGAAATCTATCCTTAACAGTAACCTTGTTTAATTCCCTGTACTCAATACACATTCTCCATGAACCATCCTTCTTACGAACTAGTAATACTGGAGAAGAGAAAGGACTAGAAATAGGCCTAATAAAACCTGCTGCTTTCAATTCAGAAACAATCTTTTCTATTTCATCTTTCTGAAAATACGGGTATCGATAGGGTCTTACATTTACGGGTGCAGTATTTGGTAGTAATGAAATACGATGTTCTTGTTCCCGTGAAGGTGGCAAAGATGAAGGAGATGCAAATAAGTCAAAAAAACTTGAGAGTAATTTCGAGACTGCAGTAGGTACCTGGGAATTTGTCTGTTGCTGAAGGAGAAGTTGCAACCAATTGGATTGAAAACCATGGGAAGTATGATCAATTTTTTTTTGCATTGGAGTGTTGTCTAATATCATAACAGATGCTGAGATATTTCCAATCAAAAGATGCTAATGCTCACCAGATTTAAATTTCATATGTAGTTTCTCAAAATCCCAAGTGATATTGCCTAAGGTTCGTAGTCATTGAACCCCTAATACTACATCACAACCACTTACTTCCAGTAAAAAAAATTCAGTAGTAAACTGATAATCTTGTAACTTGATGGATATATCGGAACAATAACCTTGAGTTTGTAATACTCCACCATTACCTACCAAAACTTTCATGGTAGTGTTTTCAAATTGAGCTAAAAATCCACATTGCTTCGCAATAGTTGGATGTAAGAAGTTATGAGTCGAACCAGAGTCAATGTGAACTGTGATCGACTTCCCTTTAATGTATCATGTAACTCTCATAGTATTAGGAAAAGAAGAACCTGTGAGTGCATGAATAAAAATTGTAGGTTCAGTACTTGATTGAGTAACCTCTTCAATGACATCATTAGTGTCCAGATTGTCTTCCTCAGCACAGTCATTGTCAACCTCGGTGATTGAAGGAGCCATATCCAGTAATAATAGTCTAGGTTTAACACATAAAATGCCCAGGCTTATATGTTTCATCGCAATTAAAGCATAAGCCTTTATCACGACGCTCTTTCTGTTCCTCCAATGATAACCTCTTGACCCCTGTCGGGATGGTATTTCTCTTGAATGTTGTACTAGTAGAATTTAATGCTTTTATGAAAGGATTTGTTCGAGCCATAGTTTTGTAGAAAGAAGTGGTAAGCGGCACATCTTCCTGTTTAATAGCTTTTTTTAAAGCCATAGGTAAAGTTTGAGGTTCAAACACTTCTACAACAGATTGTATCTCAGGTTTCAAGGATCGTATAAAGAGATCAATGATATGATCTTCTGGTAAATCAGTAATAGAGTTCAAGATGTGCTCAAACTCGATAATATGCTCATGTACTGAGCCTTTTTGAGATATTGTAGACAGTGCCAGATGTGGGTTTGCAAATTTTTTATCAGCAAATCGATCACGAAGAAGAGAACAAAAGTGCAGCCAAGTTGGATTATTTACCTTATTTTGAACCCACCTATACCAAGCATTAGCTTCACCCTTGAAGTGAATTGTAGCAATTGAAATTTTTAGTCCTTCAACAACGTTGTGTAGACGAAAATATTGATCTGCCTGGAAAATCCACCCTGCTGGATCTGTTCCTTCAAAGTTGGGAAATTTCAAATTGATGGGGGCTGCACGAATACCTGAAAGAGCATCTGGAGAACCTAAAATACCATTGCCCTTAGAGCCATTATTTCCATTAGTACCATTACTACCATTGGTACCATTGATGCCAGTCGATCCACCAAACCCAGGAGGTGTAGTTAGAGGAAAAAGCGCGAGAAGGAGTGATGCCATGTTACGAGTGATAGTATCAGCAAGAGTTGTGGTATCTTGTCTGTTATGTTGCATCACAGTATTCATCTCTTGTCTATGATTCTCTAAAATAGATTGCAAGCTTGTATTATGCAAAATTTGAGAAAAATCTAACATGCTCTGATGACAGAAATTTCAACTCTTAAGAATTTATATCTAGTAAGAATCTCTCATTGAATTTGAGAGAATCCAGTTGTTCCCTTCTAAAGAAGTGTCTTCTTTTAGATAACGCTCAACGATCATTTGTTGAGAAAATTGATGTGACTAGGAACCATTCAGACAAATTCCAAGGGTTTGGTTTTTATGGATGCTCATCCGATCATCCTCGACTACCCTGTACGTCGTCTTTAAGGAGTCTGAAGGCTGCAAGTAATCCTTGTAAGAATACTATGCAACTTTGTGTTACTCAAAAGGGACGTATGACACTATCAGGATATTCTGTACAAAAAAGTACCAATGGTATATGAAGTCTTACTTCTTGTCCTACTTCCTCTCTTCGATGGTGTACTGATAGTCGTTGTGGGCCTTTTCTACATGTGTTAGGCGATTCTTCCTTGTGTGTATCTTTTATCGTCTTCAAACGTGAAAAAGACTCTACAACTAAGACAGAAGGACATCTGTCAATTGGTTGTTATTCGTCTCATTCAGAACCAGGAAACATTGATGTAATTCTGAGCAACTTCTCTTGGAAGAAATCAATGGATGATTAGTTAGATCAACTTCATAGACAAGTTATGTGGAACCTTGTATCATGCAAGTGCAATGTCTATAATGAAGGTTCTAAATGGGTATCCAGGAATGAGGGAGATTGTTTAAACACCTTCAGAAATAATCTCAGGCTCATTTCTCAAGGACACACACGTGTTCAAGAATTTGAGGAAACGATTGTTCCTATGGAATGCCTTTTAGATTTTCAGCCCACTTATAATTGTCGCATGTCCTATGTGACAAGTGCTTCAGAGAACAAAAGAAGAAGAATCTCTGCACATATGCCTTACCTTTGAAAGTCACTATGGGATAAACAAGGGGAGCTTTTTGATCCCATCATGTCTTCCTAATCCTAGACGTTCGCGTCCCTATGTTTGTCTTGAGAAAATGGGGATTTGCGTCTTTTGGATCAAAAAGTGTATTTTTGGTTACATTTTTTGTTCCTGTGTATATAAATATCTAAAATACAAAAGTTTTTGTTTGTCCAGGGTTTCTGTCTTCCGCGAACGGTGCATCTCAAGTCGTCCTTTCGATGGCACCTGTTATTAGATGCAGTACAAGCAGGAATGCAACCCTTGCAGCTAATGTTCGTGGATGCACAAGAATCTCCTCCACAAGTCTGAAGAAAGTGAAGGTTGCAATTAATGGTAAAAATCCTTCCTCTAACTGGTTCTTGTCTTCTTATCAAAGTGATGAAAACTTCAGGAACCTAGTAAAAGAATGAATTCATCGGCAAAAGAAATAGCTTAAAATCTCGGATTGCTGCATCCCTAGAAGAGATAATTCACTATGAACGTATGATGTCCCAATCTTCAAACACTGTTTAAAAACTAGAAAACGAACTTAGTAAGTTTACGGTGTTATCAAAAGATTTGGAGGAGTTGAATGATCCCTTTGTTAATGAACTCTTTAATAATGTGAAGGAGTTCTCTGAGGAAACTTTGGAAAATTTCATGAGCGCCTAGGATGTCTTCTTTTTGGATTAGTTGGAAGAATAACTAGTGCTTTGGATAGCGATGATTGTGACTACACATAGTTATTTTTTGTTTTCATCTTCTTATATTATTTTTTAGGTTTATTGGGTATTAAATTCTAAAAATATTTGGAGGATAATTATTATTGCAGTATTTGAATGGTTTGTTATATTGCAATATTTTTATGGGATATGTATTGTTTGCGTCCGTGAACTTGAAGGTCCCATATTGCGGTCAAAAATAAAGTTGTTCATGAATAGGTATTCGTATTGATGAAAGGACGAATGGACTTTTGACATTCACAAAAGTTATGCCTATGCAATCATGTATTTGATGGAAAATAGTATTAAATTTTTTGTGTGACAAGGATAAAGTCTATTATGTTGTTATGCATATAATGATGCAAAGATAGAATAGATCCTTGTATGTTATCCATGGTATAAATCTTCATTGATCCATTTTATTATGTATTATCGTGAAGGCTCCATTATGTGTCTTATGTTGAGAACCTTACAACTAAAGTCGATTATTCTTGGATTTGTTGGTTGTTCCATAAGATGTTATATGTTGATCATTAGGAACTAAATTAATCAACTAGTTTGGTTATTTAGTTTTGTATTCCATAAGCTTTTTCTTCTTATGTTGAGTACACGAACGGTTAAGGTTGTCGTGTCCCATGATAATCTTAGTCGGGGTTCCATAATCTCTTATGTTGAGCCCAAAATAATTAAATTGATTACCTCGGTGATTAGTTTGGTTATTTGTTTGTTTTCCGATTAGATTAATTATAGGCTCTTTTATAGTTAATCTAATTAGGTTTTCATATATTCCACAAGTTCTTGTGTTGAGTATATGAACGGCTACACTATCATGTTTTATTGGTTAATGTAGTCATGTATTCCGTAAGGTTTTCCTTATGTTGAGTAATTGAACATTTAAGTTAGTCACCTCCATATGATTGATTTAGTCGTAGCATGTTGCTTTGTGAGTTTACTTATGTTGAGCACTTTCAATTAAATTGATCACTTTTGTGGTTTTGGTTTAATTGCGTAATTCAATTATAATATTCATGGGTTTTCTTGTGAGTATTTTGATTGAGTTTTGGATATAAGAAATCATTCACATGGTTTTTGGTGTGCAAATAAAAATCCTTATTTTCTCTCGAAATTAAGGTCGCTCTTGTTGTTCCTTTGGGGATGACATCAAATGGGGGAGAGTTCTTTTGAACTTGTGCTTAATGGTAATATCTTGCGGGGAGTGCGGATGTGGAATTTTATAGGGGTTATCTTGTGTCTTAAAACTCCTTGATGAATGTTGTTAGCTTCGGCTATAAGATTGCATCTAAATTAAGATGATATGTTGTCTTTCTTTTGGTCATGAAATGTCTCTTGTGGAAATTTCATTATGAACCCGTTCTTGTACCTTTGCCAATTTTATTGATAAAAAGGGGGAGAAATATTGTAGGTCACACTACAAATACATATGGTTTTCGGATCATTGTGTAAGGGGGGGGGGGGTGGTTTCCATGATTGAGATGGAGTATTTACTAAGGGGGAGTGATACATATCATCATAGTATTATTGTTAAAGTCGTGATGCAATTGGACTTTGATGTTCATAATAATACTATGACACTGTATAATAATGATCGAGAATCTCGATTTCTCTCATTGTTATAGCTACGGATCTTCAACAACGGTGATACTAAACTTACAACCTTTGGGATCATTGGAGTACTTGGAAGGACGAAGATTTCAAGGAACGTTGAAGATTGGACTATGGAATAGGAGCCACTAAAGTTTATATTTTTTGTATTCCATATGTATTAATAGTTTTGTCACTAAAATTGATAAAGGGGAAGATTGTTAGAGCATAGCTCTGTCAACCTCGCATGTTGCTATATCAAGCATGTTTGTCAATGTTAGTGATCAAAACTATAAAGTCTTGATTTCTATCCTATTAGCTAAGTCTCGGACTAGGATAGGAAAAGTGTAGTTGAGCTCAAGGACTTCATGGTGATTCAACGATAATGACGAAGATCTACACCAAGGAACCGTGGAACTTCATCAACAAAAAGGTATGTGAAGATTTGAACTTATCTATCACTCGAAAGTCTATCTATTCTTCTCCTACTTTTTATGAGATAAAATTCGTATGTAGACTAGATCATATACACTTGATATTTCGAGTTGAGTATTCATTGCTTATCTTTTACTCGAAATCATGTGTTGGTAAAGCGTTTCGCTTTGATCAAGTTTATCTTCACCTAGTGACGAAAGTCATGAAAGTTTCAATTACTTTGAGAATTTCTCTGACGTGAATCGGTCTCTGAATAACGGCTACATAATGTCCTATGAGAATGTCTCAATGATTGAAATGAGAGTTTAGATAACATAACCATGTATTCCTTGAACCGAAGTTTTCGAACTTTGTTGATCAAGAGAAATCGGTAGGATTGTGGAACTGGCTTGCCAAGTCCGCGAACAGACGGAAGTTCTCGACCTAGAATTTCTGCTGGGATTTCCAAAACTCGTTTGTGTTTTAAGTCCGCGAACTGGCGGAAGTTCTCGACCCGAGAATTTCTGTTGAGTTTGGAAAACTCAACCGATTAGCTTAAGTCCGCGAACTTGTTTGTGAGCTTAAGAGGTTATTATCTAAAGATGTGCTTTGAACATGAAACATTAATTATTAAGGAATGATTTATGCAAACCGTGGCTATAATGTTGATGAGCCGATTCTAATCGAATCGAATCATCTTTGTTTCAATCGTGTCTTGTGTAGTTACATAAGATCTCATAGCAATTGAACAACTCTTAACTAGTTCATTTGAGTCAATTGAACTAGTTATGGTGAAGAAGAACATGATTAATATGAGATGCTCATATGGTTGACCTTTTGGGTTATCATGTTGAACCAACATATGTGTACTCGTTTGGGCATGGTTTTCTCAAACCCAGTAAACGTGTACCCAAGTGTGTGTGACAAGCTATGTCTTTCGATCTAACGGTTGAGAGATATTTGCTTAAATATAAATCAGGTTTTCATCTAACGGTGAATAGAGTTTTCTTTGTACCTAAGGCAAAACCCTGATTTAAAGGCTATATAAAAGAGACATCTAACATTGAGAAAACCTAATCCCCACACGTCTGTGTGCTACTAGTGCTCTCGCTAGAGTCGATCTCCATTAACTCTTGACTTTATTCTCTAAACTCGAGTTAACGACTTAAAGACTTCATTGGGATTGTGAAGCCAGACCGATACTACTTTTATCGTAGTTGTGTGATCTGATCTTGCATCTTCTATCGTACGAGTACAATCGATTGATTGGCTTGATATCATTAGAGTTCTCCGATAGGCAAGATAAGAAGTCACAAACATCTTTGTCTCACTGTTTGTGATTCCTCAACAATCCGCTTGTGTAGTCAGGAAGGATTGTAGAGAGGTGATTGATTAATCTAGGATGTTCTTCGGGAATATAAGTCTGGATTATCAATTGGTTCATGTTCATCTTGATTTTATATCTTAAGACGAAACAAAACCTAGGGTTTATCTGTGGGAGACAGATTTATCCTTTCGATAGAATTTTCTGTGTGAGACAAATTCGTTTATTATCAAGTCTATGATTTTGGGTTGCAGCAACTCTTTGTTGTGGGTAAGATCAGCAAAGGGAATCAAGTACGCAGTGTCCTGCTGGGATCAGAGGCGTAGGAGTACAATTGTACCTTGTATCAGTGGGAGATTGGTAGGGGTTCAACTATAGATAAGTCCGAAGTTAGCTTGGAGTAGGCTGGTGTCTGTAACGGCTTAATACAGTGTGTATTCAATCTGGACTAGGTCCAGGGGTTTTTCTGCATTTGCGGTTTCCTCGCTAACAAAATTTCTGGTGTCTATGTTATTTCTTTTCCCCATTATGTTTTATATAATAGAAATAATACAGGTTGTGCGTTCGTGATCATCAACTTCTCTAATCCAACTTTTGGTTGTTGATTGTAGTTGATTGATCCTTGGACATTGGTCTTTGGTACCGTCCAAGTTATCTATCTTTGATAAAGACTCGCTATTGATTTTAGCTTGAGTAGAAATCAAATCGAGAGATTGAGATATAAACTCTTTGATATATATTTCTATTGATTGAGTATGACTGTCTAGTTGATTCTCATAAAAAGTATATTGGAGTTTGTCCATATAGATTGCTAATAAAAATATTGGGTGGTGTTATTAGACCCCCGCTTTTTCATAGTAATCAAATCAAAAGTTCGGGCGGCCCACACAGAAGTCCTACGGCAAGTGTTCGAAAAGTGACAAATTGAAGATGAACCCTTTGAAATGCGCTTTCAGTATTTGTTTAAGCAAATTTCTGGGATTCCAGGTGACTGCTGAGAGGATCAAGGTGGACCCATCCAAGACCCAAGCTATCCTCACAATACCGCCTCCAAGAACGATGAAAGATCTACAAATCTTCATGGGTAAGGTGAACTACATTCGACGTTTTATACCTGGTTTATCCCAGCTCGTTGCTTCATTCACCCGTTGCTGAAGAAAGGAGCAAGCTTCGTGTGGACCACACTACAATAGGAAGCGTTTCGGAAGATTAAATGAATATTGTCATCTACAAATCATCATAAAGAGTTCGCCTATTATGTCAGCCCGGACGAGAGCGAGCCCGGGATATCTTCAGATCTACTGGAGCCGACACCTCAAGGGAGCAACCTCAAGAAGATAGAGAGGTCTGCAACATTAATGAGAGACGCTTTCAGAATTTTGTTTCCCGTAGAAGAAATATTTTCATTACCAAAGGATATTTCACCGGGTCCTTAAGAGACACGATCCAAAGATGATAATGGCAAAGGAGCGCGGCTGGGGACTGCTTAGCACTTCCCATCTCAAAGATGCTGAATTTAGAAAGATGCGAGCACGCTATCATCATGATTCCAAGATGTCCAAATACGAGGATATAATCAAGAGAGCAAACGTATTTTCAAAGACCAGTGATATTCCTGGACGTCTATGAAACGCAACTCAGACGTGAAGACGGCCTCATGAACCCAGCATGACAACATCTATCAAGTCGAAGGCTCAATGATACTCGTGGGCAGGGGATTGTCTCCCTCTTTTTCATTCTATGAGGCAACATCAAGGAAACTATCGGTTCCATCATTAGCTTCTCCCTATAATAACGAGACAAGCTCTAACACTATATGAAGACTGCCAAGTTCGTGCACGTAGCTATCACGCCTCTCCCTGCCAGTCTCTTCTGATCAAAGCTTCTGTTAAGAACCGTTGTTCGTCTATTGATATCAGTGCCTGAACTTCACTATAGAAATAACCACTACCGAAAAATAACCATATAAGTCATGCTTGGGGATTGAGGCTCAGCATGAGATTCCTTCGCCATCATTCAAGGACTTCTACAACACAAGAGATGGTCAATCAAGAAGCATGAAAAGGGAAAACCAAACTGAAGAAGGAGACGCTTCAACGCTCTCTCTCCAGGAGCCGCATCCACGTTCGCTTCAGAAGATGCTTAAACGCTCTCTCCGGGACCCACGTTCGCTTCGGAAGCTGCTTCAACGCTCTCTCCAGGAGCCGCCTCCACATTCTCTTTAGAAGCTGCTTCAACGCTCTCTCCGGGACCCACGTTCACTTCGGATACTTCAACGCTCTCTCCAGGAGCCGCCTCCACGTTCGCTTCAGAATCTGCTTCAACACTCTCTCCGGGACCCACGTTCGCTTCGGAAGCTGCTTCAACGTTCTCTCCAGGAGCCGCCTTCATGTTCTCTTCAGAAGCTGCTTCAACGCTCTCACTGGGACCCACGTTCTCTTCGGAAGTTGCTTCAACGCTCTCTCCAGGAGCCGCCTCCACGTTCGCTTCGTAAGCTGCTTCAACCCTCTCTCCGAGACCGACGTTCCCTTCGGAAGCTGCTTCAATGCTCTCTCCAGGAGCCACCTCCACGTTCGCTTCAGAAGCTGCTTCAACGCTCTCTCCGGGACCCATGTTTGCTTCGTAAGCTTCTTTAACGCTCTACCCAGGAGCCGCCTCCACGTTCGCTTCAGAAGCTGCTTCAACGCTCTCTCCGGTACCCACGTTCGCTTCGGCTGCTTCAACGCTCTCTCTAGGAGCCGCCTCCACGTTCACTTCAAAATATGCTTCAACGCTCTCTCCGGGACCCAGGTTCTCTTCGGAAGCTGCTTCAACGCTCTCTCCATGATCCGCCTCCATGTTCGCTTCAGAAGCTGCTTCAACGCTCTCTCCGGGACCCACGTTCGCTTCAGAAGCTGCTTCAACGCTCTCTTTGGGACCCACGGTCGCTTAGGAAGCTGTGTCAACGCTCTCTCCTGGAGCCACCTCCATGTTCGCTTCAGAAGCTGTTTCAACACTCTCTCCCGGACCCACGTTCGCTTCGGCTGCTTCAATGCTCTCTCCAGGAGCCGCCTCCACGTTCTCTTTAGAAGATGCTTCAACGCTCTCTCCAGGAGCCGCCTCCATGTTCGCTTGAGAAGGTGCTTCAACGCTCTCTTCGGGACCCGCGTTCGCTTCGGAAGCTGCTTCAATGCTCTCTCCAGGACTCACATTCTCTTCGGAAGCTGCTTTAACGCTCTTTCCAGGAGCCGCCTCCACGTTCGCTTCGGAAGCTGCTTCAACGCTCTCTCCAGGAGCCGCCTCCATGTTCGCTTCAGAAGCTGCTTCAACGCTCACCTGGATGCCTCTTGAACGTGACATGTTCCAAGGACAGGATGACACATCTCTCCTGGTAACATCTGACTTTGTCTCATAAGTTTTATCTTTAGTTGTCACAATCTCATGCCTACCCCACAATAGTGCAACTATTACGTTCTAGGCAGGGAACTTAATGTTGATGGTGGATTTTAGTTCAGGGCTAAAATTTTTAAAACCAAATCTGATGCGCTTACATCCTACAAAGGGTAAAGCCGTTTGATAAGTGATGAGTACCACTTCGCTTTATTCGAAGCAATTCTATAAATACATGAAATTCACTCAGAATGGTGCATGTAGAGACAATCCCAAATATTCTGTGAATTTATAGCATTATTAATTAATGCATGATTTGCCTAGTATTTCCTGTGTTGTTCTCAGCAGAACTCTCATTATTGGCGCGACATGACTACTGAGTGTTCACTCTCAGCAGAGTAACATGAATCTCCAAGTGTCAAAATACCCATACATGCTACATCATTCTCTAACAAATAAAATCTCGTATCGGCGTGCTTTAATTAGCCCGATCGGGCATATTTAATTTCCTAAGGGAAATCTGGACTATCCGTATCAGTCTTAGAAACGATCACGGCCATGCAAGTTGACCGTATGATTTAACCAGCCTAGACGAACCCTAGCAGGAGAAGGCGACCACCATAATGACCACCAGTGGGCCTGTTTTTGCCCTAACTGGTCGAACGCATGCTACACTCCCAAACACGCACCGACCGCTGGCCTTGAAGCGGGATAGTTGAGCTGGTTTGCGTTGTATGAAGTAGCTCGGAATGGCTCGTACGGGCAAGTTTGTCAAAAGCAGTCTCAAAACACCGAGACCGTCCAACTTCGCCAGCCAGTTGGACGGCTTGGATCGTCCCGCGATTTATCGGTGAAGCGCTAATGTACACATTGGCGGGCCCACTCCTCACATACCTGATGGCTTTCTCACGGCCTAGCCATGGAGTAATGAACGCTTGCTCGAAACATGGACGACGTGATGCTTAAAGGGTCGTGGAAACTCCACTAGCGTCTTAAATCGATCATAAGCATCCAACTTCTCTTGCATGTTTGGATGAATTAGATCGCGCCTAGGACCAGCGAACAGGTACACATATATTCACCGTCGGCCCAATATGGGCCCCACATGGTCGGTTTCTCCAAATGGAAAGCATGACTTGCCAAACCGATTGTCCAAAGTCATGCATGCGTGACTGCTCCAAAAACCTAATTAGGGTTTGAGGCGCTGCATAACTTCCATAGTTCGATCACGACCATCCATCTTCGCAAGCTTAGATGGAAGGTGTAGATATAGACTAAAGAGGTCCAGAGAGCGTCAACATGATCACCACGGGCCCACCTATGCGTGTGACCAATCGTCCTAGTCCAACCACGTCCGAGTGCCTCGAAACGCACGCCAAAAAGTGGCATGACGTGCAGCTTTCAAATCGTTTGCGGCAATGGATTTCTGCAGCAAACCGATCTCAACCACTCGCCTTTGCCAGTCAAATTTAGTGGCCTAGATCATACCTTCACGAGACGAGACAGCATGGACATGTACACCGGCAGGTCGTCTACATGCATGATTGGTCGGTCCCACCGAAAATGGTATCCATGCTTGAATTCGATCGAGAAAAAGAGTGATGCTTGCGCACCTCTTAAAAGCCCTAAAATTCCATCAACGGTCGCAAATGAGAGTCGCAAACCATCTCGTCCGTCCAACTTCGCTAGCTTGGTCGGACAGCCTAGGTTAAAATCTAGACGACTAGTGAGACACCACGATGATCACCGTCCGCCACTCTTTCACAGGAAGTGATCGGCCAGAGCATGGCCCGCCCATGCAGCCTCCAAACGATCACTTGAAGATGGTTGGACGTGATGCTATTTTAAGACGCTTGCTCCGCGACTTATTCGGACAAGCTTTAAAATATCGATGCCTCATACATGCTGATTGTTTACAATGCATTACATGCATCGAACATACACGATATTTCATGAATATAGATGTGGGTCCCATGATCCACTCATTCGAGACATCAAGCATGTCACAAACTGGGGGATACTTACTGTGGTATTGGTTTGGCGGTTTACAACGTGCAACCCGCCATCACAAGAACATGTCAGGGGGCATGGAAGGTTAACGATGATGGGAAAAGTGGGCAAAGACGTGATAGTGCAATCACCTACACGACCCCATTACTCCATTAATCAACTTCCTCCACTTCCTATAAGATGAGGGTTTTGCGCTCAATGACTTGTATAAATAGGTCCTTCGCTTATCTCCAAAACACAAGATACAAGCACCGAAGTTGCCACAGTATTCAGAAAACACCAGAACTGATAGCTTTCATTGTGCAAGCCAATTCATCATTCTGATACAAGTCATAAACAGCCAACACCTTCACAATCTCAACACCTTCTTCGCTTACCTCCCTAAGATCAACCCCGTCTCCTTCACTTTGTGACCGAAGCAAGTCTGGAACGACCATTTCTTGGTTTAGGCCAGAATTGTATAGATTAATCTCTCGAATCAAAAGCACTCCCGTGTAGTGCATTTGTTTAGGGTTTAGATTCGTTTCTCATCCACACACACTCAAAATTACAAAAACCAGCAGAAACAGTTTTCACCCATAAAAAAACACTCAATCACAAATTATGGGTTTAACGGTTCTACCAAAACAATTTTCGGTTCTACCTCCATGTGAGTAATGTGAATAGTCACACTAGCTTTCCAAAATTCGGTTGACTAGGTACTAGGATCGGTTTCCCCACATATATATGGTATCTAACTTATATGTGTTGCACATGTCCATATGATCAGTTCCCCTTTGCCTAAAAATGTGTTGCACATGTCCATAGGATCGGTTCCCCTTTCTGCTACAAACTTGCTTCACCTCATACAAGGATCGATTCCCCTTTGTGATGTGTTGCACCTCTTACTAGGATCGATTCCCCTTTACCCATATTTGGTCATACACAAATCACAAACTCGATCATACCATCTCCGGTGATTATTTAAGATCGGTTTCACTAATAAAAGTCATACCAATACATAAGTCAGGCCTTTGAGAATAGTTTTACCAAGAACACAAACAAGTTATGAGTGGTTATACTAAATCACACATATTGGTTGTTCACAAGATATGCAATGAATAACAATACCAATAACGCCTGGGATTTCCTTTTCGATTCATAAACAAGTTTATGAACTTACTTCCTTAAAACACATGTATAAAATTGTTTCCTAGGATGAAATCCTCACCTCATACCCATACATAATCACAATAGCATTTAAATAATTATGTCGATGTCTTATCTACAAAGTTTAATGGTTAAGCAATAAACCTCGTATTGTATTCCTTAATACTATGTCTATCTAGAGTGTTCATGCTTCCCAGTTTTGTTTTCAATATGCACTAATGTAGTTTTGAAAATGGTAAGTAGAGCATCGTTCAAACTCGGACTTGTAAGATTCGATTTCAGACTTAATAAAATATATACAATAAAGTTGTCACAGTATCGAGAGGTACTGAGACTCGGGATTCCACCAAATTCCATTCATGTGACTCAAATAATAATTCCAATCAATTATAGTTCAAATAATAAAAATATGGACTCTTATTCTTTGCCAAAAAGTAGATTTTTGAAAAGCAATGATTGTAAATCAAAAGCATGATGTATCAAAAATACATAGACCAAGCATACACCATCAAACGAAATCACACCCATTCAATAAAAATCATAAATCGATTAAAAATCAATGCAATTAGTCATAAAATAATTATTAGAATTACCACATGCGTGAAATAGGGCTTCCTCCGTCATCCCAGTGTTAGGGTTTAGCTTCTCATATCAAAAACAGGCTCAAAAGAATAAATCATGGCTCAAAGGTTGTTTTTATTGAAGAGATGATATGATTCAGTGAATATGCAACGACGTACTGGTGTTACAGAGTTCACTGTTACAGGAGGTGTAGCTAACTGAAGATAAATGTGGTTGTTCAGCTGTTACAGAGAGAATACTGTAGCACTGTTGCGAATTTGAGACGTTGTTCTTCGTTGCAACGCTTGTTCTTCAGCAGCAGCAGCAGAGACAGGCTTCCTGTAATCTCCGATTCTCTCCTCCTGAGCTCTCCTTTCGACCCTAAACTCTCGACACCCCTTCTACATGACCCAAACAATCTATTTATACACCACAGGACGATTAAATCTCTCCCAAATCACTTTGAAATCTCTTCTTTCCTTCCTTGGATGTCACGGCAATAATTCCTTCCAGAAATTGTTTTACGCGTTTCTGAGCTCTCCCACTTATATCAAACTCTTCCTTAGATAGAATATGTACGTTTGGAACGAATTTCTTGCCTTTAATCTCTCTGAATATCCAAAAACAAACCCAACAGGACCGTGTTTCCTTATTCACCTATGTTTCCCTTTTCCGGCCATTCCAGCCCAATTCGATCGATCCAATTGCTTCTAGTAAACTTGTCTAGCCATGACAAGTCCAACCCAATCAATTTCCGGTGTTGAATCTCTTTAAAACTTCCCAAAGTTTCACGTCCAAAATCTGCAGACGTGAAGTTTCTTTTCCCGCCAAATCTTTTTGATTCAAATCGTGAAGAAGGTGGGTGTCCCCCTATCCTGTGATGTTCTCCCTTTAGCAGCTGCCTGGAAATAGGTTACCCCTTAGTAATTAGGTTACCCCTTATCCAAAGTGAGAGTCCGTATAGTAATTTTCTCCCACGAGCGCAAAAACCACTTTTTTAGCCAATTTCGTCGCAAAAGCTTATTTCTCCAAAAATACCTACAGGGACATAAAAAGCCATAATAAATATAAAATCGAGCACTAATAATATATACAATTGAGATTATATAAGACAAAAAAATTTTCCTATCATGCACGACTTGAAAGATACGTTAGGGAATGAAACAGTTCAAGTAAAATATCACTAACCTCAAGTGGAAGGATGATGTTGTCGTTGTAGCTTCTTACTTCTTCACTTCTTCGCAATACTTGTAATGTCTCATATCCTAATAATTTCAAGCTTACCTATATGAAGTTGAATCAAGTACACAATTAAACGACTCTTAAATGAGCTATGCTTAACAGTCTTATATACGAAGTTCAAAAGATAAGCGTTATACTTCGTATCCTAATTCCTTAACACTATGATCATGTGATCATGTCTTACTACTAGAGTATAATCATTCACAGCTTGGCAGTTATGTTTTTAATATAGCACGACTTGAAAGATAAGTTAGGAATGAAACAATCCAAGTCAAAATATTACTAACCTCAAGAGGAAGGATGATGTCGTCGTTGTAGCTTGTTACTTCATCACATTCTTCAAGTCTTCGAGTAATACTTGTATGTCTTATAATCCTAATATTTCTAGTTTAATCTATATGAATTTGTTTCTAAAAATAACCCGAAACTGCAAATGACTAAATCTATTTCAGGAGCCAACTCACTTATCAATATTCCAAATCACTATATAGATCAATGATAAAGTAAAGCACATGATCTTCCGTTTATTCAATATAAACTCCTTTGGTGAAAGATCATTACCGAAATAATCTATTTTAGTGAACAATATTTATCCAAGCAATTCTACGAGTAGAAGTACCTAGATAGTTTGTTCGAACTTTAAGTCTATAGTAATTAACCGATTTTGTACATGTGACACTGACAACAAGCTTGAGATAGCAAAACTTTTGAGTTTGACCGACCGATGATCTAATAGGCTCCCACACAATCAATCAAGTAGTATGTTTAAGGAATTAACCTGTAAGATTACAAGCTCCACCGTTTATAGTGTTATGACAAGCTTGTTTGTAAAACTAAAAACCTCTGTATAAGAATATCCTGGGCACCAGAAGAAAATATTCTTACATGGAGGTATACTGTGAAAAAATCATGAAAATTTGTTGTACATGTACCTAGGTGTTTGTGGGTGAAAATTGTTTCTGCCGGTTTTGGTAAATTTGGGTGTGTGGATAAGAAACAAATCTAAACCCTAAACAATGCACTGCACGGGAGTACTTTTGATTCAAGAGATCAATCTGTACAATCCTGGCCTAAACCAAGAAATGGTCGTTCCAGGCTTGCTTCGGTCACAAAGTGAAGGAGAAGGGTTGGTCTTATGGAGGGAATCGAAGAGAGTGTTGAGAAGAATCGTTGATTCTGAAGGAGTGGTTGTTTATGACTTGTATATGAAAGTAGAACTGGCTAGCTGAATGGAAAGCTACCAGGTGATTTCTAGATAATGTATCGTTGTCGACCAAAACTTGTTGTTTGGTGAAAGTAGGTGAAGCCTATTTATACAAGTCATATTGAAACGTACCCTGGTCTCGTAGGAAGTGGAAACGATTGACTGGTGGAAGAATAGAGTGACGTGTAACCGTCATTCATTATGCTTCCATGATGAAGGAGGTGAATTCGTTTATACCGTTACTTTTTACCACCACTAATTGTCCTACTTCATGACACTTTCTTGTAACGGGCGCATTGCACGCCGCACGCTATAAACCGCCAGACCAATACCCTGATGAGCATCCCCCAGTTTGTGACATGTTTGATGTCTCGAGTGTTTTCGTGAAAAACATGTAGCACTTTGCTATGTTTGGCAAGTCAAAGTCAAGGGACTTACCGCAGGAAAATAGCATGCAATGCTATTAGGCTCGTTTTGGCTGGTCGCCTAAAACTTGCCACAGGTTTGTCAGTTCAATGGTGAACTTCGATGGCTGAGATCGCATCTCATGAAGGAGGGTAGTCGTTGACTATGGCTACCTTGTGTTGGCGCCTGATAATGGCACGGTGGTGTTTTGGTGTACGCCAGTGGCAATGTCGCATGGATGGCACGGCTCGTGCATGCTAGTGGCATGGTGATGCAAGTGGCGCCTGGCGTAGCCATGGCCACTAGATTTAGGCAGCTGGTCGCCTGAAACTTGCCACAAGTCTGTCAGTTCGGTGGAGAACTTGGATGGATGAGATTGCATCTCATGAGGAAGGATGGCAATTGATTATGGCCGCATCTTGTTGTATAGCGAAGTGGCGCCATTGGCATAGTGATGCCTGGCGGAGCCATGGCGTAGCGGCATGCCAGTGGCGTAACCATGGCAGTTGTTTTGGCATATTGGTGTTAGACCCAAATATGGATTCTGGAAACATTGGCCATGTTGCTACGTTAATCTTGAGGTCTCAGGAGATCCATTGAACCCAGTTGGAATGGAAAATTTTAGCTAAATTAGGGTTTGGCGTATCGCAACTCTATTTAGCACGTGCGGCATGACTGTGGTATGGTGGCGTGGATGGCATAGTTAGCACATGCCAGTGGCACGAAGTAGCGCCTGGCTAGACTTTGGTACATCGGTGTTAGACCCAAATGTGGCGTGGAAACATTGTCCCTGTTTCCACATCAATCCCAAAGCCCTGGGAAACTTTACTTGGCTTGGTTGGCGTAGCAACTTTTCCTAAACTAGGATTTGGCATGTCGAAACCCTAATTGGTGCGTGTGGCATGCGGCCGCGGCATGGCGACACTTTTTTTGCAAACGGTGCCATAGCTATGCCAAAGGAACTATGGCATGGCCGTAGTGTGGAAACGACCATAAGAGTAAGGATTGTCGTGTGTGGCTATGATACGGCGCCATTCCTAGAGCTTCCTGGGCCCCACATGGCTCATGGTATGTTGTGGGGCTGAAGTGGCATAATTTGTGTTGCGAAAATTAGGGTTTTGGTTAATGCAGGGTCGTGCTTCTGACTAGAAAACCCTAATTTGAGCTTATCATGGCGTTGGCCCCGAACAGGATGTAGGTAGCACGTAGGGTTCTATTTATGGCGTGTTGGCGCGTTTTGGCAGGTTTGGCATGCTGTTAGCATGTTGACGCGGTAAGTGGCGTGTTTGGAACGTGCACTTGGCATGCCCGTTTGGCATGTGCGATTGGCATGCTTTTTGGCGTGTTTGGCATGTTGTTAGTATGTTGGCGCGGTTTTGGGAAGCCAACATGGTATGGCGACATCTTGAAACCTCTTTTACAGTTGTGGCAGGTTTAGAGCAACCTGATTGGTCGAAAAAAGGAAGGACAAGCAAACATGGTGTGGCCACACTTCCGGCGTGAGTGTGGCGGCTTTGGAGCGACCTGATTGGTCGATGGAAACTTGGGACGACAGGTATGGGCCCAGCCACAACTGGTATGAGCGTGGCGATTTTAAGGAGACCCGATTGGTCGAGGGAAGTAGGGACGGTGTGGGATGGGGGCGTGGAATGGAAAGTGGCGCGAGCTGGCCTAAGGCATGGCCACACCTCCCTTTGCTGCTGCGGCTCCCTGTTTCCTGATTCTGGGCAAGGTTTTGCACCTTCTAATCCATGGCGGATTAATTACCTAGTCTTCCTAGGCTTATTTTCGACAAGAAAGGTCGGGTATACTGCGCAAGGCGTAAAAGTAATTGATTGAATTCTATGTGTTGACACAAAGTTCTTTAAGTTAATAGCCAGAGAGCAGTATGCTTTCTGATTGAATACCTTATGCAAAGACCTTATCCTTGATATTTGGAAATTCGTGTTACTCTACTGCGAGTGAACACAAATTGTCATGCCATATCAACATTAAGGGTTCAGCTGGGGAACATAGCATAGAAAGCATTCAAGGAAACTTTTATTAAGTGAATATAGGCAAGACACTGAAATTTACAGAACATCTGGGATGGTTGCTACATGCGCCAGTCTGGATAAATTTCGTGTAAATATATTGAATGGCTCAATAAATATGCCAGTGGAGAGGTTAACACTCATGGATCTGTTTCCTTGCAGAGTGACGTCACATCAGATGCAAGGTTTTACAATTTCAACCCTAAGTTAAAAACCACCATCAAAATTAAGTCCCCTACTTAGCACGTAACAGTAGAATTTTTGTGGGGTAAGCATGAGATGGTGACATACAAGAGTAAAATTGAAGGGTCAAGACGTGAAGAGACTGCCAGGGAAGTTCGACTAGCCTTTGGCGGAAGGCATGAAGAATCCGTGATCCTTGTCTTGGCGGCTCTGCGTATTTTCGATTTGGCAATGGGGTGTTGGCGTTGGCGTTGGCGTTGGAATTCCGGCTACTGATCGGCAGAGATAACGCTGCGAATAGGTCCGCGAATCGGTGGATGGCGCAAGCTGGATAGGTCATGGAACACATGGAGATGGTGCTTGCCTTAAGTCCATCGAATGATGGAAACTGGCTGCAATATGTGGAATGGCGGGAACAACGCTTGGAACTTCGGACACCAAACAGTGAAGATGGAGCCGACTAGGTCGTAGAATGGGCAGAGATAATGCGGCTTTGATCACGGAGTGCTGGAGTGATGGCGCTGCTTGCTAGGATATGGAGTGGGCATAGATGGTGTTGCTTGTCTGGTGGAGCGCGCGGAGATTGCTTCTTTGAGCGGTGAAGAAGGCGCTCCTTTGGCTAGGTCACGGAATGGCAGGGAGAGCGCTTGGATGGAATTGTGGGTCCGGTTTCCTTTTATGCATGACCCGAAAGAAGAAACCTTCTTCTACTCAAACTTCAAAATACAACGTATATAAAAGGCGTTGTCCCCCCTTTTATTTTTGTATCATTGGCTTTATCTCTGTAGCGGAAAGCCTCTTTCCATCAGCAGTCCAGATGAGCCAATTATTCTTTCTTTCATATAGATCGTTGTAGAACTGCATCCATCCTCTTCACAGGTACCGTCTCGCGTCTTTTATCATAGTTCTCCATTTCGTGTTCTTCATCATGTAGATTGTTGATGCAAACGTAATGTAAAAAAAAAAAAAATTGTGGTGCACAATGGGATCTTCCGATGATGATCATCTCTCTGACTCTTTGGAGAAAATTTGGAAGTCGACAAACCCATGTTTTCTTCACATGAGGATATATTAAACCAAATCAACCCTTTGTTCCATGCAGACGGTCGGATTATATAAGGCATGTCTCTCACCCATCTACGCATCGTGCGGGTGCGTACTCAGGCTTTCATGGCTTTCATGGACATGGAGGAGACGTGGAGACATGATGAAGCATCCCATCAAGTCGGGAAATATCAACGTGATGAAGCTTCTCCACATCCCAATATCAGAGCTGAGCGATTCGCTTCTCGGTTGAAAAGACGAAGGACTGAGTCTGAGAAACTTCTGGGCGAGAGCCAGTTTGATTACCCTGTCCATAATGGTATCGTAACCCTTGATTCTGACGTGAATGAACTGGAGAATCCTCAAGAGGTTTTTGGAAAATTTCTGGAGGAAGATGTTGGCACGGCTTGCGAGACTGAGGCAACTTTCGGAGCGAGTGACGTAACCGCTGCTGGGGAAGTTGGAGCGATCACTGAGGATGTTGTCAAGGTAGATGGGGAGGCGGTGGAAGCATATGTTGGAACTGACGTCGAAACGGATTCCGGATGGGATGTTAAAGTTGCTGATGAAACGGCTTCTTGATGGAATGTTGAAGCTGAAACAGCTTTGGGATGGGATGTTGAAGTTGCTGCTGAGATAGCTTCTGGATGGAATGTGCTGGGGAAAGTGCTTGAAAAAGCTCTGATGGAGGCGTCATTGACCAAGGCGTTTGTCGTTGGAAAATGGTTTTCCCATTTTGCGATTTCCTTCCATAGAGAAAAACAATCTTTTTGTAGCTTGTAGATGTTTTTGATACTTCGGTTTTTCTTTTGTTCGTGCGACTGAAGATGTGACGGACCGAAAAATTACGCCTTGATAGGAAGTATGAGCATCTAAGGAATGGAATGCAACTAGCCTCATCAAGTATGGCCACAATCTTCTCTTGCATCGAGCTACCGAGCTTAGATGATATGAGGGGCCAAAATGTTGCAATCATCTCACAATTAGATGATATGAGCAACAGAGTGCTGGACTGGAAATGCTGCAACTCATTGCGGCTGCCTACGTACCCTTCCCTACTCTAAAGGGATCAAGCACAGACCATAGTTCATCCACGAAGGGACAGAAGCTTAAGCCAACTCGTTTGCATGGCCGTGGCCAAGCAATAATAGTAATGGCCTAGTCCGTATAGGTCATTCCGTCAAAATGCATCCAAGTGATGAATATTTGGTCTGCGGCATGGCATAGTGATGCCCATGCTTAACACGATCCATTGGTAAGGCTACATATCTATAAATGAGGCCTAAGCATCATTTATACTCTTCCGGCTAAGCTATGAAGCTTACTTGGTACATGGTCCGCATATGTACCTTCAACCAACTATCCCTCCTTATATATGTTTAAAAGACATTTTTACAACTTAGGTTGGGGGAGAAAAAATTATTCATCAACTGCACCTTACCATTCTGGCTGCACCTTACCATTCTGGCCAACTGAGATGTATGGCCGTAATGGTTGTACATTCAGTTCTGGCTCACAGGCCAGTTTCAATGTCCGGCCATGACGGCTGAACATTTACTGAGCCAGGTCCCGTTAAGGGCCGTGATGGATGTACTTCCGGCTTTGGCCCGTAGGCCACTCCAATGTTCAGCCGTGATGGCTGTACATCTCTAAGGCTATCTCACTTGGTGCATGGTCCGTATATGCACCTTCAACCAAGTACCCCTCCCTATATATGTTAACATTTTTACAACTTTGATTAGGGGAAGAAAAATCATTCATCAACTCCCCACTTTTACTATTCATGGCCGTTGCCATATACCCGACCATGTTGGCCGTCCACTGCCATCTGATGTCCAGCCATGTTGGTTGTCCATTACCAACTCAATGTCCAGCCATGTTGGTTGTACATTTTCCACCCGATGTCCAGCCATGTTGGTTGTACAAATTCAAGGCCATCTACCCAACTGGCCTAATGCATCATTTGATGCAATATTGGCTCTTGGATAATGTAGCCTCCAACTAATACCATATTGGCCTTAGCCAATATGCATACGCGATGTGCCTTACTTGGCACCGGATATTGGCCTTAGGCCAAATGAATCTCACATGCAATGGAATCCTTGTATGAAGCTTCATCTCGAGCAATGGCGCATCCTTTAGCATGCAATGGAAGCCTTAGAATCTCTTCGTATACATGAGGGCATTTCTATCATTTAAAAAACAATAACTCTACCTTCACTCCGAATTTCTCCTAAAATAACCATCGACTGAGACAAAAGCGTGGACCTCATTTTTCCACTCTACCATCCTAATGCTAAGCACGCTGATTGGGACCACTCAATTATCTTTCAGGAGATTTTTCGGTAAAAAATCACGGTGTATCTGGTACCGCTCTTTAAAAAAATCATTTGGAAGACCCTTACGTGTATGAACCTGAGATTAATATTTTTGGTCCAAAGACATGAAAAAGGACCACCGGTAAAACCACTTCAAATAGGTGGACCAGTCATTAACATGGGATTAGTCAGTTGAGATTCGTGGAGATGTTGAAATTTTTTTAGAGACATTCAAAATCTTTTGTTAGTCAATAAGGAGTTTTTGAAAATCTCAAGAAATCTCTGTTATTGGATTGTCACTTTATAAAAGTCTTCAGAATTCTTTGTTATTGGAATTGGAATTTGAAATTAATGACTCTTGGTTTTGAGAGACTTGTAGAGACTTTTATTACAAAACATACCATGAAAGGCTTAAAAAAAAGAACGCGAAATTGGGGGATAAAAAAACTAATTAGGGGATATAGATTACTTCCCCCAACCCATGGTGTGTGCTAAGGGGTGATTTTTGGATCTGAAAATACTAAAATACCCTTTTCTCAAAATCAAAATCAAAAAACTTAAAATCAAAAAACAAAATCATATCCCCCATTTCCCCAATCCCTTGAAAACGGTTTTTTTTTTATCATTCGGAAGCGATGAAGACATGCTGGAACTGGTGAAGACCAATGCCGGCATAGATGAAGACCATGCCGGAAGTGATGAAGACCATGCCGGAAGTGATGAAGACATGCTGGAAGTGGTGAAGACCAATGCCGGCATAGATGAATACCATGCCGGTAGTGATGAAGACCATGCCGGCATAGATGAAGAGCATGCCGGCAGTGATGAAGACCATGTCGGAAATTAAAAAAAAATTACATCGCTGGGAGTGCTGAATATCATGCCGAAATTGATGAAGACCATGCCGGAAAAAGGTGCCGGCATACTTGGTAACTAACATTCAATGCCGGCACTCATGCTCGATAGAAATCTATCAATGCCGGTAGTCAAGTGAAAATTTTTTGAAGTTTCCTGGATACTTTTCATCATGTGCCGGCATAGAAATTTAAGCAACATACTATGCTAGCATAGATACCAGCATGCTCGAGAATTAATTGACTGTGCCAGAAGTGGACTGATTAAACCCAAAAAATTTAGGTTTTGAAGATAAAAATCAGAAAATTTTGTCCCGGGCCCCCCCGGATAGTGGCAAACATTTATGAAAATTTCCAACAAATGCCGGTATGGTTTTTTCGGTTGATTACAATGTCGGCACCGAGCTATTTCAGCTGCAACAATTGTGGACTCAAAGAAAAATATTAAATTTTCAACCTCTTAGCAGCAATTCTCTCTTCACAATCGTCCTCCACTTTCACCAAAAAAAAAGTTCCCTCTCAAAAAAATTTCTATCTTTCTACTTTCATCTTATTCACCCAAATACAAATACAAATACATACTAATCATTTAACAAATACTTAAGATTTTTACTAATTATTACTAACCACTAAACCTGATTAGTGAGGGGTAGATTAGGATTTTAAAAAATACTTAGATAAGGGGTGACCCTGATTTGATATTTGGATCCAGTTTTTGTCTTTTTTCTCTATCCCCCAATTAGTTTTTTATCCCCCAATTTCGCGTTCTAAAAAAATGTCTCTCCAAAGTAGGTGATATTTTGAGAGTTTTTTTTTTTTTAGAAAAGGATTAAATATCAGAAAAACAAAAACAATAAAAAATATGTGATACAAAACAGAAGGGATTTATGAGTCTTGGACGGTCGAATAATATTTTGAGAGACAAACATGTGATCCAACCATCCCGATCTCATCCTAGCCAAAGACATCTAGCGGCCGGTGGTGTTTGTAACCTCCTTCCATTATGAACCTAAATTTATTAACCTTTAATTGATTGATCACCTCATAACTCAAAATATTAACTGAATTATTAAATTCTAAAAAACAAGTAGAGTTTAATGGTTTAAAGTATAAAATATTAAAATATATGCATTAGTAGGATTTTGTGGTGGCAAGGTGAATATGATGAGAAGTGATATATATATTTACACTATTACTTGAATAATTCGGTTGTTGGATTTTTGATGATATATATGTCTAATTTTATTAGGTTCACATAGACATTATTCTGTTTTGAAACAAAATAGAGAACCTTCTCGGAATTGAAGGATTCAAAGACCGGAAAAAAATCACATCAGTCGTAAGCAGTGCTGTTACGACATGGGTTATTTCTTAAAAATAGCAGTTGAAGAAACACTAAATTTTAGAACTGCATGGGTGTTTTCATTAATTTAACGATAGGCACCATATCAGATGCATCAAAAAATAAAATTGGTATGGTGAACTAACATAAGTTCACAGCATCATAAGATTCATGAACACGATTCATCAAAATTTCAGTAGTCATTGGTAATATTATGACCAAAAATTATTCAGTCTCATGTCATGCCGTTACGACACGGGTTATTTCTAGGTTTTTGAGCATAAATTTTGAGCTTTGGACGAACAGATAACATTTTAAGAGACAAACAAGTGATTCGACTATCCCAGCCAAAGACATCTAGCGACTGTGGTGTTTGTAACCTTCTTCCATTATGGAGATATTAATAACCTTCTTAATAAACTGAAAAAATAAATGCGTCGTTAATAACCCATTCCAAAAGAAAAAATGCCAAGAAATTGAATGTGTCCCTAATTACAATAATCAATGCAGTGTATAAATAAAGGAGTGTATTTCTTCAACCACACACATTCACTTATTCCAACTAATTTTTTTGGTGAAATTTTTATCTTAAGAGTATCAACATGTCAAACATGATTAACCGTGTCCCCACAAAAACCATTGCCCAAAACGTGTTTGCTTTCTTTTCGAGAATGCATGGTTGCGATGAAAACAAACCTGCAGTACTCAGGTTTCGTGTTGCAAGAAAAGGGAAGAGATCGATTTCATGGCGACCAACGATGTCACTACTTTGGATTTACTAATGATTGATGAAAACTTGAGTATATTATTATTTCGATCTGAACTAAACTATTTTTTTTAAAGAATAAAATATTAGTGACGCCTTCTAATCATGTTTTACATAATTGCGATGAAAATAAACCTGCAGTACTCAAGTTTCGTGTTGCCAGAAAATGGGAAGATGTCGATTTCATGGCGACCAACTAAGTCAATGCTTTGTATTTACTAATGATTGATCATAACGTGAGAAATACATATTTCGTCCTTCAAAGAATGATCTACGAGGAATTTTTATCGAAAACTATTATTTGAAGTCTAAAGAATATCGTGAGGAATTATTAAACTATAAGTGTAACTGAAGTTATAATTATTTGGATTAAGATTTCATGTCTACAAGTTCTCATGGTCCCAATTAAGCTTCACATGGTAATTATTAAAATCATTCTAACCAAAAATTATTATGTCTCATGACATGCCGGTACGGCACGGGTTATTTCTAGCGAACCTACAATTAACAAATTACATTTGTGGTTACAACATGCAAAACCCTTATTACTTCCTTGAAATAAATTAATTGTCATTTATCAACTTGCAAAGAACGAAGAACAAAGAACATTATGTTAAAAATACAAAAAAAAACATTTTTATCTGACTCTTTTTTGTTGTTGAAATAATCGAAAAATAGTATATATATATACAGTTGAGATCTATCCAAATAATGAATCACCAAAACCTTTAACTTTAATCATAGGCCTAATTTTAATTTTAGTGAAAAAAGAAATTTTATTTTAAATTTATAATTGACCTAGCTAGGACACTAGAATCGAAAAGCTTGGAATCGCATTCCTTTTCAAATGTGATAACAATCACATTCTTTTTCAAAGCAACACTGACACTGAAACCTCAATATTTTCATAAACCTCCCTGACTTTTTGAGTGGTTTCCTTTTTCCTATGCATCTACTAAATTTATTTATTTTTATCTTCTTTATCATGATTGTCTTTTCCTCGATAACAACACGATTGAGCATCGCCATCTAAACCTTCGATTACTGACCCATCACTGTCGCCAAATCCTTCTTTATTAACTCCAGCTTCTCAGCTCCTGATTTTATCATAAATTTTTATTTTTATCAATCACAAGTGTAACCAATTTATATTTATTTGGATGACAAATATCTAAGATTTTCATAGCTACAAGTTTTCGTGGGCTAAAATTAGTCTTTCATATTTTGTAGTATTTATTTAAATCATTATGACCAAAAATTATTACGTCTCATTCCGTGTTGTTAGGGTCGGATTATTTTTAGTAAGATACAATTAAACCCTTAAAAAAAACTTGTCTTCCAAAATCCAATAAATTTACTAGAGATTCAAACCCCTTAGAGCATCTCCAACAATGGGTGCTACAAATCCTATATGGAGTTTTTATTTATATATATGTAGCAAAAATAATAATGTTTCTCTCATAAACCATCTCCAATGGTGTGGGGTCTTATTTTTGTATAAAGATAAGGCAAGTTTCTATGGGCATGGAAAACTTTCGAGTTTGCCATTTTTGCACCCACTATGGAGCTGGGAAACTGACCTGTCTAAGTGGTAGATTTTCCTATTAGCCATGCCAGGTCAAGTTTCTACCGAGCGGTCGAGTCTCGACCGCTCGGTCAAGACTACACCGTTCGGTGTTTGTTAAACCGCTAGCGGCTTTCTTAAGACCGGTCGGTCTAGACTACACCGCTACCTAGAATCTGACCCAATGGCCATAAATCTTCGCCCCTATAAATACAAAATTCCTCTTCCATTTTCACTCACACCTTCTCTTCTCTACTCTTCACATTTTTTAATCTAAAACAAATTTCATCATCCAACTCTTGTATAATTTCTTTAGGATGTCTCAAACTAATACTCAATCTAATAAAAATAAGAAGATTAGGGATGCAAAATTTACCGTAGCCGAAGATGAAAGCATTTGCAGAAACACAATATAGTGTCGATGGTGCCCAACAACAATCTACCAAGTTGTGGGATAACATATTTGCTAAGTTTCGTGAAGAAACTATGAACATCAACGATCATGATGCAAACGGATTGTCCGGTCACTTCGTTATTGTTAGAGCATTGCTCGGTCAAACTCACATGTGTTTCTATCTCAAGCATGTCTCTCAATGTTAGTGATCAAAGCTATAAGTCATGATTTTTCTAGTCTACTATATCTAAGTCTCGGACTAGGATAGTAAGTGTAGTTGATCTCAAGGACTCCATGGCGATTCATCATACAAGACGAAGATCTACTCAAGGAACCGGTGGAACTTCTCGACAAAAAGGTATGTGGAGACTTGAACTTATCTATCACTCAAAAGTCTATCTATTTTATCTCCTACTTTTTGAGACAAAAAGTCGTATGTTATATATATAGACTATGATTATACACATTTGGTATTTCGAGCCGAGTATACCTCGCCTATCTATATCTCGAAATATGTGTTGGTAAGCTTTTCGCTTCGACCAAGTTTATCTTTACCTAGTGACGAAAGTCATGATATGTTTCAATTACTTTGAAAATTGCTTTGACGAGAAATGGTGTAACAACTATATAACTTCCTCTATGAATGTTTCAATGATTGGAATGAGAGTTTAGATTACATAACCAATGGTGGACATAAACATTATTGTGGAAACACATTTATATATAATTCCTATTCCTTGAACCAAAGTTTGCGAACTTTGTTGATCAAGAGATACCGGAAGAATGGCTTGTTGCCAAGTCCGCAAACCCAGTCCGCGAACTGCCGAACTTCTCATCCCGAGAAATTCTGTCGGAGTTGACAAACTAGTTGCGTGTGTACTAGTCCGCGAACCCAGTCCGCAAACCGGCGGAAAGTATTTTCCGAGATTTTCTGCTGGAGTTTGTAAACTCTGCCTGTTGCTTAAGTCCGCGAACCTAGTGTGCGAACTTGAGAAGGTTATATATCTAAAAATGATTTCTGAACTTAAACTTAAAAATACTAAGGAATGCTATTTGCAAACCGTGGCTATAAAAGTTCATGAACCGATTCAAGTGAATCAAATCATCTTTGCTTTAATTGTGTCTTGTGTAGTTACATAAGATTTCCTTGCAATTTAACAACTCTCTAACTAGTTCAATTGAGTCATTTGAACTAGTTATGGTGAAGAAGAACATGGTTGATATGAAATGCTCATATGGCTAACCTTTTGGTTAACTATTGTTGAACCAACAATGTACACGTTTGGGTATGGTTAACAAACCTAGAATCGTGCATTTCATTTGTGTACAACAAGCTAAGTTTTCGATCTAACGGTTGAGAAATATTAGCTTGAATCTAAATCAGGTTTTCATCTAACAAAGTGGATATTGATTGCTTTGCTACCAAGGCAAAATCATGATTTGAAATACTATATAAGGGGACATCCAGCAACTCTGCAAAACTAATCCTCACACCTTACATGTGCTACTAGTTTGCATGCTAGAGTCGGTTCTCCTTTAACCTTTGGTTTTCTTCTTCTAAAACTAGGTTAAACGACTTAAATACTTCATTGGGATTGTGAAGCCAGACCGATACTACTTTTATTGTAGTTGTTCTATCTGATCTTGCATATTCTATTGTACGAGTACAATCATATTGATTGTCTTGAGATTGTTTGATTTCTCCGATAGGAAAGATATAAAAAGTAATCACAAACATCTTCGTCTCATTGTTTTTGATTCCGCAACATCTTGTTTCGCTACCATACGATTAAGATTGTTGTTAGGTGATTGATTAATCTAGGCTGTTCTTCGGGATTATAAGATCGGGTTATCAATTGGTTCCTGTTCGCCTTGATTATTATCAAAATACGGAACAAAAACTTTAGGGTTTTTCCTGTGGGAGACATATTGATCCTTTGATAGACTTGTCTGTGTGAGACAGATTTTTTTATTATCAAAGCCTGCGATTTTGGGTCGTACCAACTCTTAGTTGTGGGTGGGATCAGCTAAGGGAATCAAGTGCGCGGTATCCTGCTGGGATCAGAGGCGTAGGGAGTACAAATGTACCTTGGATCAGTGGGAGACAGATTGGGGTTCAACTATATTCCATTCCGAAGTTAGCTTGGAGTAGGCTAGTATCTGTAGCGGCTTAATACAGTATGTATTCAATCTGGACTAGGTCCCGGGGTTTTCTGCATTTGCGGTTTCCTCGTTAACAAAATTTCTGGTGTCTGTGTTATTTCAATTTCCGCATTATATTGTTTTATCTTTATAGTTGAAATAATACAGGTTGTGCGTTTAGATCATCAATTAGTATAATCCAACCTTTGGTTGTCGATTGTCATTGATTGATCCTTGGACATTGGTCTTTTGTACCCTCCAAGTTATTCCTTGTATTTGATTTGAACTCGCAGGTTCTGCTTGAGTAAATCAAATCAAGAGAGATAAATAAACTCGTTGATATACTTTTAAATGATTGAGTCTTGTTTATTCTCTTGAAAGTATATTTGATTTTGTCCATACAGGTTGCTAATCGAAATATTGGGTGGTGTTGTTAGACCCCCGCTTTTTCAGTTGGTATCAGAGCAGGCAAACACATTAAAGACCTTATAAGTTTGTATTTGTAGCGATCTGATTATGGACGAGTCTATCTCTAATAACATACCATTTCAGAAATCACCAGATAATTCTAAAAGCTTCGTTTCACCTGAGAAAACTGTTACGTCTAAGTTAATATCTAAACATTCTCTTGATGTAAAAACTGTTGATTGGGAAACACTCCTAGAATAACAGTTCGATGAACTTTCTGATGAAGGTGATTCAGATATTGATAGAGATGTTGATGAGGAAGTCTCAGAGTACGTTAAGTTTTTGGATTCGTAGAAAATGAAGAAGATTACAACTTCTCATGTCACACCTCTTCTGACTCCTCTCTGTCGAGAAAACAAGAAAATGAAAAGGATTTACGGAAGTCTTTATGGTCGTAATCGCACTTGCGAATCGGCCCTCAAAGATACCGAGGAAAATCTGAGTAGGAAGTCACTTGAATGTGATCGTGTATATCAAAAATACTTCTTGTTAGAAGAAAAACTTTCAGAAATTGAAGGAAGGATTAACTCCCAGCAAGCAAGTTTTGATGACACGGAAAACGCTTTTCTCGCTCGAGAAAAACGTCTTGAGGCTGATTTAGCTGTTGCTCTTGATAAAATCAAGATGTTGGAAGATGACTTGAAAAAGTTCAATACTGGTTCAAGCAAATTAACCACAATGCTAGGAGAAAGTAAAAATCATCGTGATACACGAGGATTGGGCTATAAGGGAATAGATGCTCCAAGTATTAGCAAAGAGGTAAAATTTTTCAAGGCTAGTGATTCTTCTCAACAAAAGGTTTCCACTGATGGTAAAAGTGAAATACCTTCACCGGCAGTTAAGGTTCAAAATAGCAAAGTATATCAACCTCCAAAGTCAGCACACACAGATCGAGGTAAGAACATTCCTTATGTTTGCCACTATTGCGGGAATAAAAGTCACCTGGAAAAAAGATGTTGTTTCCATATAAGGAATGAAAAACTTCATGATGTTCTTTTTTGGGCATCACAAGAAGTTGTGAAACCAAAATCATATGTTAATACTGATCCTCCTAACGTTACAGGTTGTGACTGTCCAATCTTTAGGCAAAGGAATCAGTGTTTTAATAAACCTAGATTTTCCTATAAACGTCGTACGAATCCTTTTCACAATCGTAATGTTTATCAAAAGTATAACTTCGTAAAGACGAAGACAAGATCTGATGCTCCCAATTGGAGAAAGACTAACTTGCAAAATAATAGTCAATCCAATTCTCTTCCTAGAAATCTTGAAGGGTAATGGGAACAAGGTTCTGGTTGTTCCTAAACGCACTCATAAGTGGGTACAAAGAAAGCCAATGATGCTTTGAGTGTGAAAAGGAATGATCTTCCAGAAAATTCCATGTCTATGGAGAAGGCAGTATCCATGATGTTGGAACTTAACAATTTTTTTGGAAAAATGGAATTGGATGTGAAAGGTTCTAAAAGAGATCTCTTTCATGATAATCCAAAGGTCACTTGTGGTGATCAAGACATTGTTCACCCCGACACAACTTGATTGTGTTGTAAGTGCATCCTCACCAAGAAATGCCCTGCTATGTATACGGTGAGGGAAGCACAAGAGTTGGGGCGCACAGATTATGTTCGGTAAGGTTGTAGAATTCAATTGGGTTCTTCTAAAAAGGTATGACTATAAAATTGATCAATTTTTGTGTTTACAATAATCCATGTACCTTGCTTATCGTTCATTTCTACCTAACTTGATCAGTGTTTGAGGTTCTTAAACGTTTAAGTTTGAAAATAGTAGTTTGGGATGTTTGGACTTCATGGTACACCTAATAGGTATGCTTACCATAATTTAAAATCAAAATCCAGGGTTTTAAGTTCGCAAACCCAGTTTGCAAAATTTTTTAGTCATGAAAATTCGTTTGCAAACTCGTATGCGTACTTGCCTGTAGACACCGATATTCGGTAAATTCTTTTTGGCCGTAATTTCTTCGTCCGAACTCGGAATGACCTCATTCTTTTTGAATTCTCTTTCTCTTAGAATTCTCTTCAAAATGGATATGACAAACCTTGAATTTTGATGAGTTAAGATTGGTATTTATCCTATCTCTTGTTTTTGAGTGTTTTGCTCCATTTCGTCACTTGTTCCACTTCTCTTGGAATTGGCAACTTGGATTCTTGGAGTACTACTCTTCTAAGCTAATTTGTAGATTTTACAAGAATGTTGTTGGTGAATCACAAAGAATGGAGTTCAAGAATGGGCAGTAGTATGCATTACTAGGGAATTCTTGAATGTTCACAATCATTTCATGTGAACTATGGTGCATGGTCGCTAATGACGTTGTATGATCTTCTTTGTTAATAAAATCTTTCTATACGCCTTTGGTAGCTATTCTTGGTATAAATCCGGAAGAAAAAGATTGATTATACCCTCTAAGGACAAATCATCTTATATGTGCATTACGAGCTTGTCTTGATGCCTAAGAAACTTCTTATGGGAATTTATTCTTGTTTTTGAAGGATTAGTAGAGTTTGGAATAGAAAATATTGTGATTACACATAGATATGTCCAACGATTTCATCTTTATGTTTTTAGGTTTTTGGTTTAAATTCTAAAACTTTTTGGAGGATGATGTTTTGCAGTATTTGTTATATTGCAACTTGTTATGGGATATTGGTGTTAACGTCCATGAACTATGTTGTCCCATATTTTATCAAAAGTAAAGTCGTTCACGATCGATATTCATGTATTGATTTAAGGATGAATAGACTTTTGAAAATTACAAAAGTTAAGCATATATTGTCAAGTTTTGATGGAAGATAGGTTAAAATCTTTTGTATCCAAGGATTATTGCTATTGTATATGCTTGTGCAACTGAATGAATCCTTGTGTTTTCCACAGTATTGATCTCCATTGATCCATATTTTATGTAATATTGTGAGGCTCCGTAATGTGTCTTATGTTGAGCATGATACAACTAAGTTGATTAATTTTTGATTAGCTTGGTTGGTTGTTCCGTAAGGTACTTTATGTTGAGCATTTAGAAATAAATTAACCATCTTGTTTGGTTATTTAGTTATTACTCCACAAGTTTATCTTTGTTGAGTATATGAACGATTAAGCCAATCACTCTCTTATATGGGTAATTTAGTTGTTGCTCCGTAAGTTTACTTATGTTGAGCGCAATCAATTAAATTGATCACTTTTTGTGTTTAATTTGATTATGTATTCCGATTAAATTAATCATGGGTTTACTTGTGATTAATTTGATTGAGTTTTGGATATAAAAATCATTCATATGGTTTTGGTGTCCAATAAAAATCCTTCTTTTCTCTTGAAATTAAGGTCGCTCGTTGTTGTTCTTTCGGGAATGACATCAAATGGGGGAGAGTTCTTTTGAACTTGTGCTTAATGGTCATATATTGAGGGGTGTGCGGTTGTGAAATTTTAGAGGGGTTATCTTGTATCTTTAAACTCCTTGATGAATGCTGTTATCTTCGGCTATATGATTGCATGTAAATAAGATGATGTGTGTTTCTTTCTCTTAAGTTATGAAATGTCTCATACGGATATTTCATTATGATCTCGTTCTTCTACCTTTGCCAATTTTATTGACAAAAAGGGGGAGAATTAATATGTAGTTCACACTACAAATACATATGGTTTTCGGATCATTGTGTAAGGGGGAGTGGTTCCATGTGAGATGGAGTATTGACTAAGGGGGAGTGATACATATCACCATAGTATTATTGTTGAAGTTGTGATACAATTGGACTTTGACACTGTGTAATAATAATATGACACTGTATAACAATGATCGAGACCAATGCTTTCTCATTGTTATAGTTACGGATCTTCAACAACTATGGTGCTAAACTTACAACCTTTGGGATCATTGGAGTACTTGGAAATAACGAAGATTTCGAGGAATGTTGAAGATTAGACATGTGGAATAGGAGCTATTAAATTTTCAGTATCTTTTTTGTATTTGTATTGATAGTTTTGTCACTAAAATTGACAAAGCGGGAGATTGTTAGAGCATTGCTCGCTCGAACTCGCATGCATTGTTATCTCACGCATGTTTGCCAATGTTAGTGATCAAAACTATAAGTCTTGATTTCTAGTCTACTATAGCTAAGTCTCGTACTAGGATAGTAAGTGTAGTTGAGCTCAAGGACTCCATGACGATTCATCATACAAGAAGAAGATCTACTCAAGGAACCGGTGGAACTTCTCGACAAAAAGGTATGTGGATACTTGAACTTATCTATCACTCAAAAGTCTATATATTCTATGTCCTACTCTTTGAGACAAAAAATCGTATGCTATATATATAGACTATGATTATACACATTTGGTATTTCGAGCCGAGTATACCTCTCCTATATATATCTCGAAATATGTGTTGGTAAGATTTTCGCTTCGACCAAGTTTATCTTTACCTATTGACGAAAGTCATGATATGTTTCAATCACTTTGAAAATTTCTTTGACGAGAAATGGTGTAACAACTATATAACGTCCTCTAAGAATGTTTCAATGATTGGAATGAGAGTTTATATTACATAACCAATGGTGGACATGAACATTGTTGTGGAAACACATTTATGTATAAGTCCTATTCCTTGAACCAAAGTTTGCGAACTTTGTTGATCAAGAGAAACCGGAAGAATGGCTTGTTGCCAAGTCCGCGAACTGCCGAACTTCTCATCCCGAGAAATTTTGCTGAAGTTGACAAACTAGTTGCGTGTGTAAGAGTCCGTGAACCAGCGGAAAGTATTTGCCGAGATTTTCTGCTGGAGTTTGTAAACTCTGCCCGGTTGCGTAAGTCCGCGAACCTAGTGTGCGAACTTGAAAAGGTTATATATATAATGATGATTTCTGAACTTAAACTTAAAAAGACTAAGGAATGCTATTTGC
This sequence comes from Papaver somniferum, assembly GCF_003573695.1. Lineage (NCBI taxonomy): Eukaryota > Viridiplantae > Streptophyta > Magnoliopsida > Ranunculales > Papaveraceae > Papaver > Papaver somniferum. The sequence continues at coordinate 12,215,307 of NC_039360.1, read as the reverse complement.
AAACCGTGGCTATAAAAGTTCATGAACCGATTCAAGTGAATCAAATCATCTTTGCTTCAATTGTGTCTTGTGTAGTTACATAAGATTTCCTTGTAATTGAACAACTCTCTAACTAGTTCAATTGAGTCATTTGAACTAGTTATGGTGAAGAAGAACATGGTTGATATAAAATGCTCATATGGGTAACCTTTTGGTTAACTATTGTTGAACCAACAATGTAAACGTTTGGGTACAGTTAACAAACCTAGAAGTGTGCATTTCATTTGTGTATAACAATCTAAGTTTTCGATCTAAAGGTTGAGAAATATTAGCTTGAATCTAAATCAAGTTTTCATCTAACGGTGAATATTGAATGCTTTGTTACCAAGATAACATTGATTGCAAACCCTAATTTGAAAGAATATATAAGGGGACATCTAGCAACTCTGCAAAACTAATCCCCACACCTTACGTGTGCTACTAGTTTGCGTGCTAGATTCGGTTCTCCTTTAACATTTGGTTTTCTTCTTCTAAAACCATGTTAAACGACTTAAAGACTTCATTGGGATTGTGAAGCCAGACCGATACTACTTTTATTGTAGTTGTGCTATCTGATCTTTCATATTCTATTGTACGAGTACAATCATATTGATTGGCTTGAGATTGTTTTATTTCTCCGATAAGCAAGATATAAAAAGTAATCACAAACATCTTCATCTCATTCTTTGTGATTCCACAACATCTTGTTTCGCTACCATACGATTAAGATTGTTGTGAGGTGATTGATTAATCTAGGCTGTTCTTCAGGAATATAAGACCGTATTATCAATTGGTTCATGTTCGCCTTGATTATTATCAAAAGACGGAACAAAAACTTTAGGGTTTTTCTGCGGGAGACAGATTGATCCTTTGATAGACTTGTCTGTGTGAGACAGATTTGTTTATCGTCAAAGCCTGCAATTTTGGGTCGTATTAACTCTTAGGTGTGGGTGAGATCATCTAAGGGAATCAAGTGCGCAGTATCCTGTTGGGATCAGAGGCATAGGGAGTACAACTGTACCTTGGATCAATGAGAGACTGATTGGGGTTCAACTACAGTCCAGTTCGAAGTTAGCTTGGAGTAGACTAGTGTATGTAGCGGCTTAATACAGTGTGTATTCAATCTGGACTAGGTCGCGGGATTTTCTGCATTTGTGGTTTCCTCGTTAACAAAATTTCTGGTGTCTGTGTTTCAATTTCCGCATTATATTGTTTTATCTTTATAATTGAAATAATACAGGTTGTGCGTTTAGATCATCAATTAGTATAATCCAACCTTTGGTTGTCGATTGTCATTGATTGATCCTTGTACATTGGTCTTTGGTACCGTCCAAGTTATTCCTTGTATTTGATTAGAACTCGCAGGTTCTGCTTGAGTAAATCAAATCAAGAGAGAGATATAAACTCGTTGATATACTTTTAATTGATTGAGTCTTGTTGATTCTCTTGAAAGTATATTCGAGTTTCTCCATACAGATTGCTAATCAAAATATTGGGTGGTGTTGTTAGACCCCCGCTTTTTCAGTTATAATCAACGCCCAAGTTTCCTTGTATGTCTCTGCTCTAATGGAAGCTGCTCGTGCTCGAGCGAGCGGTCTTGTCGATGTTGATGTTGAACGAAAGTGTCCAACTGATTGGCACCATAAACATGGGAAAAAAATTTCTTATGAAAGTTTTTATCATATTTTGAAAGTGTTGCCTAAATATAATCCAGATGTGTTAGCAAACATGCAGAATATACGTGCAAGTTCACCATACACTTCTTCACCTTCAACTCCAGCTTCACAACCATCTCAATCATCTCATCCCCCTTCGGATAATCCATTTTCTTCACTAGAAACCACAACAAACAACAATTCCAACTTGAATGTCAATGATGCGATTAAGAGAAAATTATTAGGAAGAAACACTGCAAGAGCAGCGAAAAAAGCTGCCCAAGAAGGATAAGCAAGTGAAGGAAGTGTTATGGATACTTTCATAGAATATCAGAAGACCGTCAAAAAACAAAGAGTTGTAGACCGGAAGTTCTTGACTAGGGAGATGAAAAAACATCGACAAACTCAAGAGAAATTTGTTTCAAACTATTACAAGAATAAGATTCTAAATACAAACACCGCAAAAATGAATCCCAGACAATATATGGTATGGGAGATGGAGATGGACAGGTTAGCAGAGAATTTGGAAGAAAAAAGAAACATGGAAAAACAATTTGGAATTCAAGCTGAAGATGAGGATGATGAAGACCAAGATGAATTAGTGCCACTTAATGAATTAATGTATCAGCTTTAATTTTTGAAAATGCGGGGGTTTAACAACCACACCCAAAAATTCATTTGGCAATCTGAGTGGACTTACTCCAATATAATTTCTAGAGAATCAACTAGACAGTCATACTCAATCTAGATAAAAGTATATCAAAGAGCTTAATATCCCTAACTCTTAATTCAATCTGCAATCAGCAAATAGAAATCTGTGAGCCAGATTGAATATAAGAGGAGTTAACTTGAACGGTACCAAAGACCAATGTTTAAGTGTCAATCAATGTAAATCAAAAACCAAAGGTTGGATATTCTAATTGATTGATCTTAACGCACAACCTATGATGTTTCAATTATATAAAAAATATAATGCGGAAAAGAAATAACACATACACCAGAATTTTGTTAACGAGGAAACCGCAAATGTAGAAAAACCCCGGGACCTAGCCCATTTTGAACACCACATTGTATTAAGCCGTTACAGACACTGACCTACTACCAATTAACTTCGGATGGACTGTAGTTGAACCCTACTCACACTGATTCAAGGTACAGTTGCGCTCCTTACATTTATGATCCCAGTGGGATACTACGCACTTAGTTGATATCACCCACAATCAAGAGTTGCTACGACCCAAAGTCGAAGACTTGATAGACAAATCCGTCTCACATAGCAAAGTCTATAGGATTGAATAAATCTGTCTCACATAGAAATACCCAAGAGTTTTTGTTCTGTCTTTCGATAAATCAAGGTGACCAGGAACCAATTGATAAACCAGACTTATATTCTCGAAGAACAACCTAATATTATCAATCACCTCACAATAATCTTAATCGACTAGCGAAACAAGATATTGTGGAATCACGAACGATGAGACGAAGATGTTTGTGACTACTTTTATATCTTGCCTATCGGAGATATAAATATCAAGCCAATTTTACATTTGTACTAGTACGATAGAAACAACAAGATCATATCACACAACTACAAGAGAAGTAGTATCGGTCTGGCTTCACAATCCCAATGAAGTCTTCAAGTCGTTAACCTACAGGGTCTCGAGAAGAAACCTAATGTTAAAGGAGAATCGACTCTATCAATACAACTAGTATCACATAGGAGGTGTCGGGATTAGGTTTCCCAGTTGTTATAGTTCTCCTTTATATAGTTTTCAAATCACGATTTGCAATCCAAGTTACCTTGGTAACAAAGCATTCAATAATCACCGTTAGATAAAAACCTGATTCAACCAAGATAATATCTTTCAACCGTTAGATCGAACTTATATTATTACACACAAATGAAATTTACCCACATTTAGGTTTATGTAACCGTACCCAAACGTGTACACTCATGTTGGCTCAACAATAGTCAACCGAAGTTAGCATATGTTTACTCTCATATTAACCTTATTCATCTTAACCATAACTAGTTCAAATGACTTCAAATTAAACTAGTTAAAGAGTTGTTCAATTATATAAAAGACACAATTGAAACCTAATCGGTTTGATTCACTTGAATCAATCATGAACATTGTAGCCATAGTTTGCAAAGATTACATTCCTTAAGATTTAAATGTTTAAGTTCATGAAAAGTTTGATAAAATAACCAGCTTAAGTATGCGTACGGGTATGCGTACTTAAGCAATCAGATTTGAGTTTGTTAAGTTTCCAAACTCAGCATAAATTCTCGGTTTGAAAACTTCCACCAGTATGCATACGGGTACGCATACTTAAGGTTACTAGTTTAGGAGTTTTTAATTCCCATACTCAGCAGATGTTTTCGGTTCGAAAACTCCCTCCAGTATGCGTGCAGGTATGCATACTTAAGGTGACTAGTTTAGGAGTTTGTAATTTCTAAACACAACATATATTTTCGGTTCGAAAACTTCTACCAGCATGCGTATGGGTACGCATGCTCATGTTGTCTCCTTCACCAATTGTATACACACATATGCATACACTTTGTTCCCGGTTTATGGATTTAAACACTAATGTGCGAACACACTATATATGCTTATATCCAAACATGGTCAGTTTAGATTACATAACCAATGTATTCCTTGAACTGAAGTTCTCGAACTTTGTTGATCAAGAGAACCGGAAGTATGTCAAGTGCCAAGTCCGCGAACTCAGTCCACGAACTGCCGAAGTTCTCAAACCCGAGAATTTCTGCTGGAGTTGACAAACTACTTGTATGAGCCAAGTCCGCGAACCCAGTCCGCGAACCGACGAAGTTCTCATCCGGAGAATTTCTGCTGGAGATTGTAAACTCTATCCGGTGTCTTAAGTCCGCGAACCTAGTCTGCGAACTTGAGAAGGTTATATATCTAAAGATGATTTCTGAACTTAATCTTAAAATACTAAGGAATGCATTTGGAAACCTTTGTCTATTAAAGTTCATGAACCGATTCGAGTGAATCAAATCATCTTTGCTTCAATTGTGTCTTGTGTAGTTACATAAGATTTCCTTGCAATTAAACAACTCTCTTAACTAGTTCATTTGAGTCATTTGAACTAGTTATGGTGAAGAAGAACATGGTTGGTATAAAATGCTCATATGGTTAACCTTTTTGGTTAGACTATTGTTGAACCAACAATGTACACGTTTGGGTGCGGCTAAAAAACCTAGAAGTGTATAGTCATTTGTGTATAACAAGCTAAGTTTTCGATCTAACGGTTGAGAAATATTAGCTTGAATCTAAATCAGGTTTTCATCTAACGGTGGATATTGATTGCTTTGTAACTAAGGCAAAACCCTGATTTGAAAGGCTATATAAGGGGATATCTAGCAACTCTGCAAAACTAATCCCCACACCTTACGTGTGCTACTAGTTTGCTTGCTAGAGTCGGTTCTCCTTTAACCTTTGGTTTTCTTCTTCTAAAACCATGTTAAACGACTTGAAGACTTCATTGGGATTGTGAAGCCAGACCGATACTACTTTTATCGTAATTGTGTGATCTCATCTTGCATCTTCTATCGTAATAGTACAATCATATTGATTGGCTTGAGATTGTTTGATTTCTTCGATAGGCAAGATATAAAAAGTAATCACAAACATCTTTGTCTCATTGTTTGTGAGTCCACGACGTCTTGTTTCGCTACCATACGATTAAGATTGTTGTGAGGTGATTGATTAATCTAGGTTGTTCTTCGGGAATATAAGACCGGATTATCAATTGGTTCCTGTTCGCGTTGATTATTATCAAAAGACGAAACAAAAACTTTAGGGTTTTTCTGTGGGTGACAGATTGATCCTTTGATAGACTTATCTGTGTAAGACAGATTTGTTTATTGTTAAAGCCTGCGAATTTGGGTCGTAGCAATTCTTAGTTGTGGGTGAGATCATCTAAGGGAATCAAGTGCGCAGTATCCTGTTGGGATCAGAGGCGTAGGGAGTACAACTATACCTTGGATCAGCGGGAGACTGACTGGGGTTCAACTATAGTCCAGTCGAAGTTAGCTTGGAGTTGGCTTGTGTCTGTAGCGGCTTAATACAGTATGTATTCAATCTGGACTTGGTCCCGAGGTTTTTCTTCATTTGTGGTTTCCTCGTTAACAAAGTTTTTGGTGTCTATGTTATTTCAGTTTCGCATTATATTGTTTATCTTTATAATTGAAATAATATAGATTGTGCGTTTAGATCATCAATTAGATTAATCCAACCTTTGGTTGTTGATTATTATTGATTGATCCTTGGACATTGGTCTTTGGTACCGTCCAAGTTATTCCTTGTGTTTGATTAGGACTCGTTGATTTCTATTAGCTTGAGTAAATCAAAAAGAGAGAGAGAGAGATTAACTCCTTGAGATACTTTTACCTAGATTGAGTCTGACTGTCTAGTTGATTCTCTAGAAATTGTTTCGGAGTTAGTCCGTACATATTGTTAAGCGAAATATTGGGTGGTGTTGTTAGACCCCCGCTTTTTCAATTGGTATCAGAGCAGGCAAACACGCTTAAGACCTCAAAAATATGTGTTTGTAGCGATCTGACTATATGGACCATAAAGTCTCAATTGACGCTTTACCAGGTTTAAAAAACAACCCCGTAGAAAAAGGTCTGATAAACTGGATGAACAAATCCGGATCAATTCTGGCCTTGTTGCAGAAATTGCAATTCTTAAGGATTTAATATCTGGTACTAGTCCCTTGGTGAATCTGAGTAACTCCAGTTGTTCCTCTTTAAAGAATAGTCGTAAATCAGATAGTAATCAACAACCTGTTGATGTAAAAACTGATTTGACTAGGAACCACTCATAAAAAATTCAAAGTTGTGGCCCGTATTGTTGTTTTGATTCTTCCAATCGCTTACAACAAGTTTGTATGTCATTTCGAAAGAGGCTGAATGTTGCATGTAATCTTTGTAAGAAAACTAAACAACATTTTGATACTCTGAAAGGACATACAAGAGTATCAGGAAACTCTAAACAGAGAAGTACTAATAGTATGGGTGCTTTTGCTTTAAGATATACGTCTCCTTTTCAACAGTTTCTTGATAGTGTATGTAGTACACATATGACAGGTGATCTCACATGGTTCGTTTCGTCTATTGACTATGAAGGAGGTCCTGTAACGTTTGGAGATGGGAGTTTTTGCTACATTAGCAAGAAGGGATCAAACTGCCCGGTGTTCCAGAAATCCATGATATTGTATACGTAAAAGGTATGATTGTTAATGTTCTTTCTATTAGTCAAATTTGTGACAAAGGCCATAGAGTTGTATTCAATGCAAATGGATGTGACATTGTTGACAACACTGGGAAAGTAATATTTCAAGGAACTCGTGGTAAAAACAATTGTTATCTACTTGATACTCAGTTTAGCAATCGCTGCAATTTGACTAAGGTGGAATCCACACATCTTTGGCATGAACGTTTTGGTCACATCAACTATCATCTTCTAACTAAAATCATTAACAAATAACTTGTCAGAGGCATTCCCAAAATCAATGCAAAAATTGAAGGTGTATGTGGTGCATGTCAAAAGGGTAAGCAAACGAAAGTTCACCACACACCATCTCGAGATATTCTCACTAAAGCTCCACTTGATTTAATTCATATGGATCTATTCGGACCATTTCAACAACCCACTGTTTCTGGTAAGAAGTATGCTTTAGTTATGGTAGATGATTACACCAGATTCACTTGGGTTGCATTCTTATCTCATAAGAATGAAACTCTTGGTGAATTCAAGATTATTGTTAAAAGGATCCAGAACGAATAAGGTCGCAAACTAAAGAAAATTAGAAGTGATTGTGGAACTGAATTCAAAGACACCAAGGTATTTGAATTCTGTGACGAACTAGGGATCATTCAACAATACTCTCCACATATTACTCCTCAAGCTAATGGAGTTGCGGAAATAATAGTAATATTCAGGAAATGGCTAGGGTAATGCTCCATAACAAAAACTTACCATTAAGATTTTGGGGAGAAGCTGTTTTTACAGCATGCTATTTGATCAACCGTGTGTGTTTGCGGTCTAAAACCCTTAACACTCCTTATGAGTTGTGGTATGGAACGAAACCGAACCTACGCTATCTCAGGGTGTTTGGAAATAAGTGTTATATTCTGAAAGATCGAGAACAGAAAGGGAAATTCGACACCAAAAGTGATGAAGGTATCTTTCTTAGCTATGCTTTTGATAGTCGTGGTTTTTGAGTTTTTAATCTCAGAGCTCAAGTCATGATGGAATCTGCTAATGTTATCATTGACGACATTAGTAACTTTCGTCGTGAAAATCCTCCTGTTGAATTTCCTCCTACCGAGACAATTGAGAAAGTCAAAGAAATTCCAGAATCAGTTGAAGTTATCCCAACTGTTACTGATCCTGACATTTCTATTGACGAGGAGAAGAGTACTGATCAAGGGATTCCTGATGAACAAGAACGTGTCCCTCCACGACATTTATGAGTTCAGAGGAATCATGATCCAAACAGTATTATTGGAGGAAGATATTCTACAACTAAAACTAGAGGACAACTTCAAAATATATGCAATTTTGGTTGTTATCTTTCACAAGTAGAACCAAGGAATATTGATGAAGCTCTGAACGACCCCTTTTGAGTGAATGCAATGCATGAAGAGTTAAATCAATTTCAAAGGAAAGATGTGTGGGAACTTGTACCTTTCCCTTCCAATATCAATATTGTTGGTACTAAATGGATATTCAAGAATAAGTCTGATAAATTTGGCACGATTGTCAGAAACAAAGATAGACTTGTCACTCAAGGATATTCACAGATTGAAGGAATAGACTTTGACGATACCTTTTCTCCTGTGGCACGTCTTGATTCCATTCGCCTTTTGTTAGATCATGCTTGTTTTCTTAAGGTTAAGCCGTTCCAAACGGATATAAAATCAGCATTCCATAACGGAATTTTAAAGGAAGAATTCTATGTTGCTCAACCTAAGGTATTTGAAAATACTGAATTCCCATATCATGTGTTAAAACTCAAGAAGGCATTGTATGGGTTAAAACAAGTACCTAGAGCCTGGTTTGAAAAACTTACCACTTCTCTCATTAGAAAAGGTTTTTCAAGAGGCGGAGCTGATAAAATTTTGTTTACCAAATGGAGTGGGAGAGATGTGGTTATTGCTCAAATCTATGTAGATGATATCATTTATGGATCAACTTCTAAAACTTTTGCAAAAGACTTCTAAGTCTCTCTTGCTAAGGAATTTGAAATGAGCAATGTTAGTGAATTAAAATTCTTCTTAGGATTACAAATTCAACAACATAAGGATGGAATTTACTTATCCCAAGAGAAGTATGCTCGTGACCTTGTGACAAGGTTCAGTCTGGATAAGTGCTCTCCGAAATTGACACCTATGCCCACTACTGGTAAACTACATAGAGGTGAGAAAGTAGCAAAAGTAGATCAAAAGTTGTATCGATCTATTATTGGAAGCCTATTGTATCTTACAACTACTAGACCTGATATTTATTTCAGTGTTGGTTGTTGTGCCAGGTTTCAGGCAAATCCAAATGAGTCTCATCTTGAAGTGGCAAAGAGGATCATTCGATATATTAATCACACTGTCGGGTATGGGTTGTCTTACACTTTTGATACTAACACTGATCTGTCTGCTTATTCCGATGCTGATTGGGCAGGTTGTGTAGAAGACAGAAAAAGTACGTCAGGGAGTTTCTACTATGTAGGACTGAATCTTGTTGCTTGGCATAGCAAAAAGAAAAATTCTCAATCCATGTCTACATGTGAAGCAAAATATACTGCTGCTGGATCATGCTGTACTCAACTCCTATGGATGAAACAAATGATAGATGATTATGGAGTTGATACTAGAATAATGAAGATCTTCTGTGATAACTCTAGCGCGATCCGAATCACTGAGAATCCCGTTGAGCACTCAAGAACAAAGCACATTGACATAAGGTACCATTTTATTCGTGATCTCCATGAAATTGGTATCATAATCATGACATTTATGCCTTCCGAAAAACAATTGGATGATATTCTTACCAAACCATTAGACATTGCTACATTTCAACACTTGCGGCAGTCAATTGGTGTTTTTCTAATTCATTAAGTGTTTCTATAACTCTTGCCCCTATGCTTATATATATCTTTAGGGCAATTGAGTTTGAAACACCAGTAGGTTACTTCAGTTCATTTTCTGTAGGGTTGTTTTTCTGTTTTGTTAGTGTCACTTTTTGTGTTTCAAAAATCCTTCTTTTCTCTTGATTTTAAGGTTGCTCGTTGTTGTTCTTTCGGGAATGACATCAAATGGGGGAGAGTTCTTTTGAACTTGGGCTTAATGGTCATATCTTGAGGGGTGTGCAGCTGTGGAATTTTAGAAGGGTTATCTTGTATCTTTAAACTCCTTGATGAATGTTGTTAGCTTCGGCTATATGATTGCATCTAAATAAGATGATGTGTTTTTCTTTCTCTCAGTCATGAAATGTCTCTTACGGAAATTGCATTTGCAAACCGTGGCTATTAATGTTCATGAACCGATTCGAGTGAATCCACTCATCTTTGCTTCAATTGTGTCTTGTATAGTTACATAAGATTTCCTTGCAATTGAACAACTCTCTTAACTAGTTCATTTGAGTCATTTGAACTAGTTATGGTGAAGAAGAAGAACATGGTTGGTATGAAATGCCCATATGGTTAACCTTTTTGGTTAGACTGTTATTGAACTAACAATGTACACGTTTGGGTGCAGTTAACAAACCTAGAAGCGTATAGTCATTTGTGTATAACAATCTAAATTTTCGATCTAACGGTTGAGAAATATTAGCTTGAATCTAAATCAGGTTTTCATCTAACGGTGGATATTGATTGCTTTGTAACTAAGGAAAAACCCTAATTTGAAAGGCTATATAAGGGGACATCTAGCAACTCTGCAAAAGTAATCCCCACACCTTACGTGTGCTACTATTTTGCGTGCTAGAGTCGGTTCTCCTTTAACCTTTGGTTTTATTCTTCTAAAACCAGGTTAACGATACTACTTTTATCGTAGTTGTGTGATCTGATCTTGCATCTTCTATCGTAATAGTACAATCATATTGATTGGCTTGAGATTGTTTGATTTCTCTGATAGGCAAGATATAAAAAGTAATCACAAACATATTCGTCTCATTGTTTGTGATTCCACGTCGTCTTGTTTCGCTACCATACGATTAAGATTGTTGTGAGGTGATTGATTGATCTAGGTTGTTCTTCGGGAATATAAGACCGGATTATCAATTGGTTCCTGTTCGCCTTGATTATTATCAAAAGACGAAACAAAAACTTTAGGGTTATTCTGTGGGAGACAGATTGATCCTTTGATAGACTTGTCTGTGTGAGATAGATTTGTTTATTGTTAAAGCCTGCGATTTTGGGTCGTAGCAACTCTTAGTTGTGGGTAAGATCAACTAAGGGAATCAAGTGGGCGGTATCCTGCTGGGATCAGAGGCGTAGGGAGTACAACTGTACCTTGGATCAGTGGGAGACTGATTGGGGTTCAACTATAGTCCAGTCCGAAGTTAGCTTGGAGTAGGATAGTGTCTGTAGCGGCTTAATACAGTGTATATTCAATCTGGACTAGGTCCCGGGGTTTTCTGCATTTGCGGTTTCCTCGTTAAAAAAATTTCTGGTGTTTGTGTTATTTCAGTTTCCGCATTATATTTTTTATCTTTATAATTGAAATAATACAGATTGTGCGTTTGGGTCGTCAATTAGATCAATCCAACCTTTGGTTGTTGATTATCATTGATTGATCCTTGGACATTGGTCTTTGGTACCATCCAAGTTATTCCTTGTGTTTGATTATGACTCGCTGATTTTTATTAGCTTGAGTAAATCAAAACAAGAGAGAGATATTAATTATTTGAGATACTTTTACCTAGATTGAGTCTGACTGTCTAGTTGATTCTCTAGAAAGTGTTTCGGAGTTAGTCCATACAGATTGCTAAGCGAAATATTGGGTGGTGTTGTTAGACCCTGCTTTTTCAACGGGTATGCATACTTAAGGTGATTAATTTAGGAGTTCGAAAACTTCTACCAGCATGCGTACGGGTACGCATACTTATGTTGTCTGCTTCACCAATATTGTATACACACATATGCATACACTTGGTTCCCGGTTTATGGATTTATACACTAATGCGCGAACACACTATATATGCTTATATCCAAACATGGTTACGTTCTCAACTCTTTATTTCAATCATAGAAACATTCTTCTATAATAACAATAGCCGTTTTCACACACTATTAACATCAAAGCAATTTTCAAGATATTGAAATAATCATTATCGAAACATTCCAAGCCTACATCAAATGATTGTATCACACAAACCATGTAAGATGTTACTCGGCAATTTTCTCATGACATAAGATGAACTTGGTCGAAGCGAAAGCTTACTAACACATGTTCCGAGAAATATGTAAGCGAGATATACTAAGCTCGAAATCTCAAATGTGTATAGAAAAAACTATATCTTAACCAAGGTAGTTAATATCGCGTATCGGTATCGTATCGGTCGGGTCACATACACCTATACAAAAAATAATATTGGTTTTTATCAGTGACACGTCATTTAATATAGAATTTCAAATAATTATAAAATCATAATAAAAAATAATAAGAATCATATACATATTTTAAATTTCCAAAATAAAAGGTGTTTTATTAGTCAGCGTTGTGATTGTTGTCCCGTTATGCCAGTAAATCCTTTTATCATCCCTTATGTTTATCTTTTATATTTCCCTGTCTTGCAATCCAAATATGGTTTCCATCTTATATCCTACCATATAGTCATTGATTTTATATTATAAATATATTAGGGATTTTTACCTTTTCCAATTGGCATTGTACTTGTCTGTAAAGACTAGATGCATGTTGATGAAAAATTTATGCATGAAACCGATATTATCGGTGTACAAGTAAAACCAATATATCGGTCTGTACCATCCTGTACAACCGATAATATCGTCTTGTCTTTGTATCGCCGATATTTTCGTTATCGTATAGGTATTTTCCGATATCCGATAAAAATCTGTAATATCGTCCTGTACAACCAATATTGACTACCTTGATCTTAACACGACATATGTCTCAAAATAGGAGATAATAAAAATATACTTTCCAAGTGATAGATGAGTTTAAGTCTCCACATACCTTTTGTCGAAGAAGTTCCACAAGCTCCCCTTAGTAGTTCTTCGTCTTCAAATGATGAACTCTGTGAAATCTAAGCTCAACTGCACTATCTATGTCCTAGTCCGAGACATATATAAATAGGCTAGAAATCAAGACATATAGGTTTGATCACTAACATTGACAAACATGCTTGAGATAGCAACGCATGCGAGTTCGACCGAGCAGTGCTCTAACAATCTCCACATTTGTCAATTTTATTGAGAAAACTATCAACACATATGGATTTCAAAATATATAGAAATTGTATCTTCTCATCCAAATGTTTGATCTCCTTTGGCATCTTCAACGCGACTCGAAATCTTCGTCACTTCCAAGTACTCCATGATCCTAAAGGTTGTAAGTTCAACATCACAGTTGTTGAAGATACCTAGCGATAACAATGAGAAAACAAAAATGCTCTCAATCATTGTTATACGGCGTCATAGTATTATTACACAGCATCAAAGTCCAATTGTATCACAACTTTGACAACAATACTATGGTGATATGTATCACTCCCCCTTAGTCAATACTTTATCTCAACATGAAAACCACCCCCTTACATAACGATCCGTAAACCATATGTATTTGTAGTATCACACTACATATTAATTCTCCCCCTTTTTGTCAACATAAATTGGCAAAGGTACGAAAACTAGTGGGATCCTCATGAAATTTTCACAGAGATAGTTCATGACCAAAAGAGAATACCATGTCAACTTATTTTAGATGCCATCATAAAGCCGAAGCTAAATGCATTCATCAAGGATTTTATAAAGATACAAGATAACCCCTAATATTCCACAACCGCACTCCCCTCAAAGATTTGGAAATTAAGCACAAGTTCAAAATGAACTCTCCCCCATAAAATGTCATTCCCGAAAGAACAACAAAGGAGACCTTACTTTCACAAGAAAAGAAGGGTTTCTTTGGACAAAATCAAATCACATAAAAACATGAATTTAAATCCAAAGTATTCAATTGAAGTAATCACAAGAGAACCCGTGATTAATGCAATCGAAAAAATACAACAAAATTAATCACAAGAAAAACACGATTAATTAATTGGAATACACAACCAAATTAACCACAACGTGATCAATTCAATTGGTCATGCTCGACATAAGAGAACTTACGGAGCAACAACTAAAATAACCAAAAGAGAATGATCAGTTTAGTTGGTCATGCTCAAACATAAGGAACCTTACGGAGCAACACAGTATATGCACAAAGATGTGGATCGGAGATCGACCAATACTGCAGAATAAACAAGGATTCATTTTATTTTCCATTACTATTTGCACAATGACATTAGACTTAATCCCTGTAAACAAAAGTTTTATCCTTTCTTCCATCAAAACAATGATATAAAAGGCTTAACTTTTGTAATGTCAAAAGTTCATTCTATATTCTATAAATATATTTGTACCGCCATAATATAGATAACTTTTGAACAAGTATGGAACAATCACAGGTTCACAGACGTAAACAACATATCCCATAAAAATTTGCAATATATAAAACCATAAAGATTAAAATTGCAAAAAGAATCTTTGCCCTTTGAAGGTGGATTTAATCTTTTCCGCACGGATTTACACCAACAGTGGTTACCAAAGGCGTACAAAAATATTTTCTTAACAAATAAGAACATACAAAGTCATTAAAGACCATGCATCATAGTTCACATAAAATGATTGTGAACATTCAAGAATCTCATAGAAATGCGTACTACTGCCTATTCTTGAACTTTCTTCTTTGTGATTCACCAACATCATTCTTGTAAGAGATACAAATAAGATTATAATAGAATTACTCCAAGAATCCAAGTGCCCAAGTCCAACAAAAGTAGAACAAGTGCGACGAAACGGAGCAAATTACTCAAAAACAATATACGGGACAAATACCAACCTTAACTCATTCAAATTTAGGGTTTCTCATCACCATTTTGAATAGAATTCAAAGAGGAAGAGAATGCAAAAAGAATAATGTCATTCCGAGTTCGGGCGAAGAAGTTACTGCCACAACAAATTTACCGAATATCGACGTCACGTATGCATACGGGTTTGCAAACGAGTTTTTGTATCCTGGAGCAGTATGCAAACTGGTATGCGTACTTAAACCCCTGGATTTTGACTTTAAATGATGTTATGCATACCTGGTATGTGTACCATGTAGTCCAAACATCCCGAACTAATGTTTTCAAACCTAAACATTTAAGAACCCTAAACACATATCAAGTTAGGTAGAAATGAACGATAAGAAAGGTACATGGATCATTATAAGTACTCTAAGAAAATAAAAACATAAATTTTTCTCAATTTTATAGACATACCTTTTTAGAATATTCTAATCGAATTCTACAGCCTTACTGAACATAATCTGTGTGCCCCAATTCTTGTGCTTCCCTCAACGTATTCATAGCAGGGCATTACTTGGTGAGGATGCACTTACAACACACTCAAGTTGTGTTGAGGTGAACAATATCTTTCTCACCACAAGTGAATTTTGGATTATCGTCAAAGATATCGCTTTTAGAACCTTTCCCATCCAACTCCATCTTTCCAAAATACTTTTTAAGTTCCAACATCCTGGATACTGCCTTCTCCATAGTCATGGAATTTTCTGGGAGATCATTCGTTTTCTCACTAAAGGCATCATAATCTTTCTTTGGTATCCACTTTTGAGTGTGCTTAGAAACAACCTGGCCCTTCTTACCGTTACACTCTTCTGGAATTCTCGGAAGAGAATTGGATTGACTGTTCTTGTGCAAGTTAGTCTTTCTCAAATTGGAAGCATCAGATACTATCTTTACAAATTTATCCTTTTGATAATCATTAGGATTGTGAAAAGGCTTCTTATGACGTTTATAGGAAAATCCAGGTTTATCACAGCACTGATTCATTTGCCTAAAGGTTGGACAGTTACAACCTGTAGTGTTAAGGGGATTATCCTTAACATATGATCTTGGTTTCACAACTTCTTGTGATGCCCAAACAAGAAAATCATGAAGTTTCTCATTCCTTACACGGAAACGACATCTCCTTTCCAGGTGACCTTTATTTCCGCAATAGTGGCGAACATAAGGAAATTGTTGTAGTGATCAAAACTATATGTCTTGATTTCTAGCCTATTTATAGATGTCTCGGACTAGGAATAGATAATGTAGTTGAGCTTAGATTTTACAGAGTTCTCATTTGAAGACGAAGAACTACTAAGGGGAGCTTGTGGAACTTCTTCGACAAAAGGTATGTGGAGACTTAAACTCATCTATAACTTGGAAAGTATATTTTTATTATCTCCTATTTTCAGACATATGTCGTGTTAAGATCAAGGTAGTCAATATTTGTTGTAGTATTTTCATTACTACAACATGCATTACATTAAAACTTAAACTTGACAACATGCATCAAAACTAAACTTAAGACTGTAACTTCCGCTTAAGCCTAACATCCCATACGAGTTATTAAAAACTCCTTAAGAACTTGGTGATGCGCTTCGTATTCAAAATTCTTTCCTTTCTGTCTTCGCCGCTCGTCTTGAGTTCGTATTCCCAATTCAGCTTTGGTGTCACCTCTAAGACGATATCAAGTGATAATCCTTTTCATAGCTATAAAACCACAAGATATTTGATAGTCATGAATCGGCAAAACAAAGCAGCACAATCCCGGTTATGAGGATTACATGTTTCTGTGCATAAGGCATCATGAATTTTTCCCACATAACTCATACTAGGTACACTGTTCATCCGTCATTCATCACCTCTCTTCGGGTAGTATATTACATAGTTTCTACAAAGAGATAAATCTTCATCTTCAGTAAATCTAGGATGATCCATAAATTACCCAGAAAGTAGAGAAGTTTTTGTAGAGAAGTGAATTTTAAGTCGATGAAGTGGAAGATTTTAAATGAAGGTGTGATTTTGAAATGAATGAAATGAAGGTATATTTATAAGGAATGTTGGCGAATGAGTCTAGACCCCTAGGGATTGAATCTACACCGCTACTTTTAATGACCGTTAAAAAAATAAAACTTAAACAGGTTCAAAACAAAACTATGAAACAACAAATGAAACTTAAACAATTAAACAACTTCAAAACAGAGCTATGATATAACAAATGAAACAACACTACTTAATTCGTCCTCCATCTCTTCCAAACTCAGCCCACATATTCGCTCTGAGATCTTCCCTTAACCTGTTATACAAAGTTCTGTTCTCAATATTACTAGTCATTTGCGCATAGTTCCTTGCAGGTAATCCTTTTGCTGGGATAATATCGTGCCTTAAGTCTTCATCTTGATGGTTAGTCCAATTCTTATTACGACGAGTTTCCTGGATTACCATGTTATGCATAATGATGCAAGTCAGCATAGTCTTATGCATTTCACGAGCACTTAGACCACGATAAGGCCCACAAATGATGGCGAACTTCCGCTTCAGAATTCCAAATTCCCGTTCCACATCCTTTCTCAGATTCATTTGTCTACTATTGAAATATGAATACGAACGACCCGTTTCACCGGAAGGTGGCTGACAGTAACATTGAACTAAAGTTGACCATTTTGGATAAATTCCATCTGCAAGATAATAACCGTGAGTGTAGCGATTCCCGTTGATAGTGATATTTACCTGAGGTGAAAGTTCATACTTTAAATCTTCAAACAAAGGCGATTTGTATAAAACATTTATATCGTTCTGAGATCCCGGGAGACCAAAAAAAGCGTGCCATATCCAACAATCATAAGAAGCAGCAGCCTCAAAGATAACCGTTGGTTTTGCATAGTGACCCTTATACTGACCGACCCAATAGGTAGGGTATCCGGTCCATACCCAGTGCATGCAGTCAAGACTACCCAACATTCCGAGAAATCCCGTTTCCTGATTTTTCTTTAATATTTCTCTAACATCCGCGTCAGTTGGTTTTCGTAAATAGGTTGGACCAAAATGATTAAACATTGTTTCGCAAAATAACGAAAGATACTTGTATGCAGTTGTTTTGCCAAAGCGAAGGTACTTATCATTAGAATCTGGAGGTCTGCCATATCCTAGAATCCTTAAGGCCGAAGTAACCTTTTGTTCAGGGTTATAACCTCTAATATTGAGTGCATCATACCGATAATTAAGTTGAGGTTATACCTGACAAAGCTCACCAAAAATCTTTAGCAACAAATGTCGGGGCATTGCAGAATCGTACTTGGGAATTTTCATCAGAGAACACACAGTCGGGAAGAAAATATGTGCATCAGCTTCTCATTCCATTCATCCCGACCCCGGTACGTATATCTTCTTGTGAACACTTCTCTTGGCTATGGATCTCTAGGTATTAGCCCCGGTAAATATAGCTGCAACAAATTGTTGGTTAGTTCTTTATCTTCATCTGACTCATCATCAATTTGTTTCAACGCCTCAACGAATATTCGTCGTTCGTTGTTCTTCAAATCGATTCATATGAATACGTACTTCTTCGTCAGAAGGATCCATTGAGTTGAAAATAAAAATTAAACATAGGATTAAAGGTACAAAAGAGTAAGATGATAGAGTTAATGAGAAAACGAGGTATGATCAAATTGAATTGAATGGGGTAAATTTATAAGAAGACATGGGGGAAATAACCGTTACGAATTATTTAATAAGCGACAATTAAAAGACCGACCGATTTTATGAAGGCCGCTAGCGGTGGAAACTCGACCGCTAGTGGTCTTAATAAAACCGGTCGGTCTAATCTCAACCGTTCGGTGGAGACTCGATCGGGCAACTTTTTTACCATAGTGGCGCGGCCAGTTTGCCAGGTCGGCTGGCATAGCAAGTGGGGGGTTTAGCCAACCCCTATAGGAACCGGCCTAAAAGTGATTCCATTTTTCCTATTGGTTTATAAAAAATTATTTAAAAATAATAATTAAAAAAATAGTTAAAAAGATGACATGAAGGTCAATCCCAAGGTCTAAGAGCCTCTCCAATGGAATGTGTATGAAGAAAAAAGTCCTAATCCACGTAGGATCCACAACCATATTTATAATATATCATCTCCAACCCATTGATGTGAAGATGATGTGGCAAAAAAAATTAGACATCCTCTAGGTGAACCTCTAGTTTTAGACATTCATTTAGATGATGTCCTCCCATCCTAGTCACACTTTTATTAATAATAACCATTGAAAAATAAAAATGGAAAGGATTTTAACAAATTTTATGCCTACAAATAAGTAAAAAATAATTGAAAACTTTATGGGTTGGATATAAAATTTTATTTTTCCTAATATTTAGGATCTATACTCAAAGGCTGTCTTAGAAGTGATGCTACGTATGTAACATTCACATTCACCATTGGAGAAGCTCTAAATAAGACTTTCTCTAAGACCTTAATATTTATTTTGACACCATTCCTACTTTATAGGACCTACTGTTGGAGATGGATTTAATTTAAATGAGGGTCTAAAATCTTATGTGTCATGAGAAATAAAACTCTCACCCTTTGTTGGAGATGCTCTTATGTTCTTATCATTTTTATTTTTTATTGGCAAAATGGTTACAAATTTTATTAGCCGTGCATGGAATTTTAATTGAATTATTTATCCTAGCTTGGTTGGGGCATACCCAAATTAATTGGGGCATACCAAATGAGACAAAATAAGGCCATTTTGAAGTAAAACACAAAGCTCCTTAACCACATATTTACAAAAATGGCTAATCTATCCTTGATTAATTAAGAACCATTAATTGGGGGATAAAAAAAGGAATTGGGGGATATAAGAAAAGGACAAAAACTGGTTCCAGATATTAATTCGGGGTCACCCCTTATCTAAGTATTTTACGTATTACCTAATCTACCCCTCACTAATCAGGATTAGTGATTAATAATAATTAGTAAAGTCTTAAGATTTTTGATATATGATTAGTGTGTGTTTTATTTGAATTTGGGTGAGTGAGGTGATACTAGAAGGAGGGAAAAATATTTTTGAGTGAAATTTTTTTTTTGAATCTTTAGCTGCTGAATCTTTAGCTCTACTACAACAACGAGCTAACGACAACAACTCTTTGTTAAGCCAACACCCTCGAATGATGATTTTGAAGAGTATGGAGAGTTTTTCGAAGAATCTACACAAGAAAGTAAACATGCACAACATGAAAGCATCCCCAATACACAGGTAAAGCTGCTAGGAGGTTGAAAAATCCATTTTTTTCTTTAAACCCGCCATTTTTTCAACTATAAATCCTCGGTGCCGGCATGGTCTTAGTATGAATACCATGCCGGCAGACGCGTTACCGTCATAGTATTCATACTACGACCATGCCGGTTAAGCGTTATCCCCCAATTTGAATATTGATCCGGCATAGTATTCTACCAAAAAACTATGCCGGTATGCAGTTAACTTTTTTACCTACCAAGGAATATACTACGGAATATTAAACCGGCATGGGTTCATTGATAGGTTACCATTCCGGAACTGCATGAAAAACATACATGAAACATTTCCATCTAAACCCAAAAACCGGCATGGAAAATTAATAAACATCAACGCCAGAACTGAGTACCGGCGTGGTACCATCAATATCGAGAATGCCGGCAGTGGAACCGGCGTTGTTGAGTTTCAAATTTACAATGCCGGTACCCACCAAAAAACATACAGGAATAAATGTTTTCCAGAGCTAAATACCGGCACTACATATCAATTAATTTGAATGCCGGTAGCGTGTACCGGCTTGGGACAATAAATTACGACAGTGCCGGCACCTTGTTTTCCGGCGTTGCTGTCTAATGAATAATGTATGCCGGAATATGTTTCAAATTTGGTCTTAAGTTTTCGGAGTGTTGTTGAACTCGTATCTCCTAACTATAGGCGTATCGGGTTCAGGAAGGTCTTTGATCTTCAAGGAGGTCCAGTCCTTGAACAAGGTGGGGAAGTGTACATAAGCCCACACCTATTCCAAGGTGAAGCAATAAGTTTTGTTTCTAAGTTCACGATATGGGTACATGTGAACAATATACATAATAACATAACTTTAAAAACAAAATTACCTGCAGTAGAGTGAAATTCCCGAAAAATTGGTTGGTTTTAGCCTTACAAGCCCTTCTCATCTCCATCATCAAATGTGCCATTAACGCGGTGCCCCAAGAATAACCATAGACATCTTTCAATGGATCCAAGTACTGAAGGTAGTTCGCACTAACCATGTTGCCATTAGTGTCAGGGAATACCCTAGTGCCCAAGATGTATAACAGGTATGCAGCGGCAGTGTAACGAATTTCTTCAGGGTCCCATCCATCCTCCAAACATCTTTGTTTTGAGTTTTCAAACTTCTTCTTAAGCAGCGTCAACTTGATTGTCTTTGTCCTACCAGACTTGGATTCATAAAAGCTCTCCACATAAGTTTTGTAGTCCCAACCCAACATCTTCTTAGTCAGAGCGTGCAACTTCGACCATTCTAGGTCCAGAGACTCAACTCCTTCTGCAATTGATTTGCCGGTAAAATTCAAGCCTAGAGTGTTCTGAGCATCATCAGGGATGAAGGTCATCTCCCCAAAAGGGAAGTGCATGATATCGTTTTCACCATGATTCATTTCAACGAAGCAATTGACAGTCTCGGAATCAAGCTTCACATAATTTTCAACCAAAGCATATAGACCAGATTCCATTACTATTTGTTGGACTTCTTCACATTCATCGGACAATTTCCAACAATCCGCGGCTTGGTTTCGGCAAACACGCACAACCTTCTTATGATCCTACAATTAAGAGACAATACAATTAAGATATTTTACATAAATACACAACAATACATATGCACAAGATAAAAAATACTTACATAGGTTTGATAGATAGTACGAGCCCACGAGTGCTTGTATCCAAATAGTGTTTTCGGTTCCGGAGCTTCACCCCGAATTCTACCACGTTCAAGGTCAGGTATCATGTCATTAATATGAGGAAGGTGGGAATCTTTAAATTTCACTTTGACATTGCCCTTCTTTCCATTGCCTTGTGTTGGTTGTTTACTTGGCCCACCAACTTCGCTTTGGCTTGCTAATTGACTTGGAGGAACCACATTATCTTCATCCTCACTTTCCTCTTCATCTTGCTCATCTTGATCATCGTGGTCACGGATTACATCTCGACTACGGTCACCACCACTCTCCCAAATTATCCGTCTTGTCTCAGCCCCCAAACGCTTTTTACGACCTTCATCTTTCCCTCGAGGAGGGAGAGATTGAGGAGTATCAAGACCGTCCTTCCTTTTTCTCTTAGTGACACCATCTTTAGTTTTTCTTTTGTTAGCCTCCTTGGCTTTTGACTTATATCATAAAATCACACGAAATGAATGTGAGACAACTCACTTTCAGTTTTTCTACCGGCATTGACTTACTGAAACAAAGCACGCCGGTTGTCTGTTCCGACATTCAACAATGACTGTCAACAATGCCGGTAATCTTATGTAATTCTCCTGTATGTTTTAAGTCTACTACCGGCATGCTCGAAATAAATCAATTCCATGCCGTAACCTTGTTCCGACATTAAAATCAACCTAAAAATCTATGCAGGTACTGGTGATAAATTCATAAACTCTCCTGTATGTTTTAAGTCCACTACCGGCATGCTCGAATTTTTATAAAAGAATGCCGGTACCATAAACCGGCATACAATGCAACCAAAAGTCTATGCCGGTACTGGTGACAAATTCATAAACTCTCCTGTATGTTTTTAGACCACTATCGGCATACACGAATAGTTATAAATGACTGCCGGTACCAAAAACCGGCAGGTAATTCGACCCAATTTCTATGCCGGTATCGGAAATTCAGTTTCTGCTGAATCTGGGGACTGAAACCGGCATTGCATTCATCCTAGATTGAACGCCGGAAGGTAAAACCGGCACCGTATTCATACATATTTCAGTGCCGGTAATCACTGAAACTCAACTATTTTAGTTAGGGTTTGCGATTCTAACTAAACCCATTGCTATAAATCGATTAAAACACTCATAAAGTAGTTTAAACTCACTTACCTTCTCACAGAAGCCATGGTTGCGAGAGGTTGATTGTCTGAATCCGTTGCTTGTTCTTCTTCTTGCTCTTGAGCAATCTTAGCAATTCTTTGTTCCTGTTTTTGTTGAGCAATCGATTTTGACGATTGGGCATTCGTTTTCTTTCGTGGAGGCATTATTTATGATTCGGGTAGGTTAATCGACGAAGAAATTTTTGAATCGACGAAGAACGGATGAAGAACTATGATTTTTTTTTTCAAAACCTAACCCTAGGTCATTGCCGGAACTGATTTGAAATGGGGGATATATGTTTTGGGTTTTTGATTTTAATGTTTTAGGAGAAAGGGTATATTGATCTTTTCATAATGTTTTTTAATTAATCAAAGGGTATTTTAGTATTTTTTTCATATCCAAAAATCACCCCTTAACACAAACCATGGGTTGGGAGAAGTAATCAATATCCCCCAATTCCTTTTTTATCCCCCAATTAATTTTTCTTAATTAATACTAATAAATGTGATTAAGGTATTTAATTTAGTTAGTTAATTAGTTGATTAAAATTTTGAAATTATGTTTTATTTTAGATTGAACTCATGGATGTGGGTAGATTTTTGATTTTTTTTTTTTTGATAATTCTACTTGTAACGGAAATGAAATCGTACTACCCACCAAACACTTTTAAATATGGGATTGTAGAGCTGCTGGGTGATTTTATACTCAAAATCATAGAAGGAATCAACATTTTCAGTTTTGAAAGTATTAAAAGTCGGCAAATACATGATTAGTCGGAAAGGTATTAATTTCATAACCTGCCGACTAAACTATAGTCGACAAGGTATAAGGATGAATATCGTGCCGACCTTGTAAATGCTAATTTCAGAGATGAAAAGTCGGTACATTATTCAACCTAGGAAGATACCGACTAATACTAGTCGGCAAGATCGACAAAACAATACCCTGCCGGCTAATACAACTCGACAAGTTCGTCAAAAAGAAATCATGGCGACTTTTGATAAAAATTTGGATCATACAAGATTTGAGATTGGGTATTATTTTGTACCCAATATCAAAACCCGTGTAATCAATTTTTTTTTCTTTTTCGATTTGATTTCATTGTTAGAGTTTTGGAAAAAGATTTTGAATTTTTTTTGGATGAATTTTAGTCGGCATGGTTTTGTTTTGGGGGTAATTTGGTCTTTTAACATTTTTTAGATACCCCTTAGCACACTATTTGAATGGGAATAAAATGGGTACATCCAAATTAATCTGGGTGTTACCCCAATCAAGCCAGGTTATTTATATATTCATTTTGCAAAAAAAAAATATACTGCTTGTATCACGTGTGTAAGGTGAAATTCATATATGTTTTGTCGTCTTTATGAATCACCATAATTCCTTAAAAATCACTAATATTATTAAGAGAGTCTTTCAAAACCTCTAAACTGACATAAAGTCACCTAAAATTTCTTACAAAAAGTCTCTAAATCTCTCTACTAATTCTACTTGACTAACCCCTTTAAGCATGTGAAGCTGTAGTTTGACCCACGGGTTTACCCCAAATCCCCTGGGTGTCAAGATCCATTAACCATATCCAGGTCCATGAAACGTAGGCAAGGGCAATTAGGGAATATGCTCATTAAAATGTGTCCAGCAAAAACCCTAGGAGGGTTTTGTTATTTGTCTATTGCAAAGAGAGAGAGAAATTTCTTTCGCCCCATTAGTAGAGAGGAGTGATCAGAAAAAACAAGACTCGGCAAAGATGAAGACAATCTTGTCTAGCGAAACCATGGATATTCCAGATGGAGTGAAAATCAAAGTAAAAGCAAAGATGATTGAAGTTGAAGGACCAAGAGGGAAGTTGATTAGAAACTTTAAGCATCTTAACTTGGATTTTCAGCTTATTAAGAACGCTGAAACTGGGAAAAAACAACTTAAAGTTGATGCTTGGTTTGGATCTAGAAAAACTTCTGCTTCAATTAGAACCGCACTTTCTCATGTTAATAATCTTATTACTGGTGTTACTAAGGGGTATAGGTACAAGATGAGATTTGTCTATGCTCATTTTCCCATCAACGCTTCAATTACCAACGGAAATAAGGGTATCGAGATCCGTAACTTTCTCGGGGAGAAGAAGGTATATTCTCCTCTTTGATCAACTCTTCTTCTTTTATTTTTTGCTTGATTTTTTTAATTTTCTTTTTTAGGGTTTTCATTGCTATTGAGATACTTTGTGCTATATTATGTTTGACTTGCACTATTCTTTTTTTCTGAGAGGAAACCAGTAATTTTATATGATTTGCTTTATCTAGGTGATTTTTATTTCGGGGTTTAAAACTGTAAATCAAGTTTGTTTATATGGTTAGATTTATTGTGAACGATCAATAAAATTTGTTTCTAGAAAATCTAGTTGCATATGAAACCTTGTATGATGTTGCATCAAAATATTACTTAGGCAATATATGGCTCACAATATTATAAGTAATGGGTTTCTATTCTGAGCATAAAGTAAGATATCGGTTAATATTTTGGGTTGAAAAACACCAGTGTGCTGTAGTATAACCATTCACATGCAATATCCCTAAGAAGATGTTGCTTTTTATGATGTCCTAATGGTACTTGTAAGTAGGTAGGCAGGAGTAGATGGTCATGTCTGCTTCTATGAAGCACCTGATAGGTTAAAGCGTTAAGTTAAACTGTGAAGCTCAGATGGTAGCATTCTATGGGATGGTGCATCTGTAGGGATTTACAAAGATGTGCTGAATTTACTCTTTTGTTTACATACCTTTTCCATCTATTTTCTCTACAATAGGATGGATTTGCAGTTGTGATGGGTTCGAAGTCTTAACCAGTAACTTTTCTGGTGTATGAAAATCAAGAGTCTCATAACAATGTGGCTGTTGACGTTTTTCTAAAGTATTGTTTCTCAACTTTTTTAAATGAAGCATGACCATCGTGCAGATGTATCACGAGACTAAGCTCAGTTTGGGAGTCTGTTAAACGGTTTTCTTGATTTAAGGGATTCACTATAACCAGATATATACTATATGCATCTAGTTTGTAATTTATAATTTATGAAATGTAATTATAAAATATGCACTAAAGGTGTCTATAGTTTGTTGGTTATATTACAATTTTGATTGTAGGTTTTTTGAATCAGAGTCTAACTGCTCTTGCTATTTACATGATTTTTTTACTTGTATAGGTGAGAAAGGTCGATATGCTTGATGGAGTCAGTATTGTCAGGTCTGAGAAGGTCAAGGATGAACTTGTGTTGGATGGGAATGATGTTGAGCTTGTCTCTAGATCTTGTGCCTTGATCAACCAGGTATGTGCTTTTGAGAATTCACTGAAATCAGCTTCTTAAATGTGTTTTAAATATGTTGATTCTGATTATTCTGTGTTTGTTCTTGACAGAAATGCCATGTGAAAAACAAAGATATCAGGAAGTTTTTGGATGGTATTTATGTGAGCGAGAAGGGAACTGTTGAGGTTGAAGAATAAATTGGTGGTACAACTCTGTTAGTTTGGTCAAGTTGTTTTCTTTCTCCTGCCATGATGGCCTACTTAGTTGGATACATCACTTGTTGGACAGAGATTTTTTTTTTTGATTTTGGGGTTAAACTTTTGTAGTGGTGATAATATTAATTTAAAATGGTTTGATTTACAGAGAATTTCTAGCCATATTTGTGTTTTGGATGATTTGAGTACGTCTTTTGCTAGTTCTAAGTATGTTGGTTCCTTATGTAGTGATGTGTTTGTTATCCCATTGCAACTTTTACTGATATTCCAGGTTCTGTTATTTGCATGTTTGCAACTGTATATAATTGTTTATATACATTTATAATTGAAGCTGAAGGAGAAGGTATTGTGATTATTAGGTTTTATATATTTCCATGCCTACATTAGAGAGAAAAAGAGAATTGACTCTTTAAAAGTTGTTTGTATGGTTAATTGGTTATTGTTGCGGTTGGGCGTGGTTAAACCCGTGCAAGGCTCTATTTTTGCAGCCTGGGAATTAGCTTCCCCTATTGAAAGCAACGGCAGCCGATATCTTAGACCACAGTCAAACTAGACCTTTTAGTTATTCGAATTTGGTGGTCTTATTGGTAACTGCTTGACCAGAGCCAAGAATAAAGACCTCGAGAGTCGAAGCAAATCTCCCACACATGGAAACTATCGGAGCACTTCGAGTTGAGTATTGACCGAGGTTGTGGAAATTTTAACTATAGAAGCACCTATAAGCTCTTCATATGGTTGGCTTGTCTAGTACATACATATACAGCATTCACAAAATAACAACAGTATATATATATATAGAGGGTTCAAATGTGTGTATTACAGCAGATGTGATTGATAATGTGTGGGGGATTCTTTAAACCAAGTACAACACGAGTATAATTTGATGTTTCAGAGAACAGTTGCGGAGGAGCTCAGACTGTATATGCTTGTTGAATTGTGTCGATGTCGAGTCCCTTCCTCCTGACCACTGATTCTACGTGACCCTTCAATGTATGGAGTTCTCTTAACCTGCAATAACAGCATACGCAAATTAAACCGTCATTTTTTCCATGATAATATCTTGTTATTAGATAGTGCAGTGTTTGTCGTTATGGACAACATACCTTGTGATTTGAGCTCATTCTTTTGGCTTCCTCAGCCATATCACCAGAACCATGGAACATTTTGGTATCAGGTGGGTGAAGGCCGTGAAGCGTCCTCTGTGCAGTAGCCCACTGGAGCTCTCGTGCTTCTTTCCCGAAATCCTTTTGCCTTGTGAATGCAACCTGCAAAAAGAAAGAAATCCATTAATTACAGAAAGAACCAATTACGTCAGATAATATAACGGATCCACAAGAAACTGCAAAACCAATTGAATTCGTACCTTTTTCTCAATAACAAGATCCCAGGCCCTACCGCTGATAGCGTAACGGATCATGAACTTCAGAATATCAAGAGGGAAGTAGAAGACGATGTTATACAGCCAGATCACACCAGCCCAACCCCATCCGATGCCTTCTATCGCAGCGAAAGACCAGTTTGCATGTACTGCAATTACCGTAGCAATCTGCAAAATTGTGAAACATAAAGACTTGAAGGATTTTCTACCAAGACTTCCAATTCTTTCTTTTTTCCCCTGTTTTCCTTCATTCAAATTTCAATATAACAATGGAAGAATCCTCACCAGCTGAGCAAACAAGAAAGACGCCACTAGCAAAATCCCAGGACGCTCGACAAAAGACCAACTACGTGACCGCGTCACAAAGATAAGGGCCTGGCTAATAGTGCTAACTTGCAGGTATACTGCTGAGGCAAGCATCTTGATGTCATCTCTTTCTGTTTGCTTAAGGCTGTGAACCCCAAATGTATGCTACAATTATCAATACAGAAGCAAGTGTTACAAGCTAACAATTTTGAGTAAAAGGTAAAAAATCACATTAAATAACTTAAATTCACTAAGCTAACAATTTCGTTGCTATAACACTTTCAAAAATGTTAGCGATTTTAGATTCTAATTACTGGAAAGAAATCGGTTTTATATGCTGCCCAGAAGAGATAACTGTCATAATTGCCATGTAAGTACCGAGAATGACTCCAGTGGCAAAGATCTCAGCCAGCTTCCAGCTGTCCGGTAGAGGAGAAGGTTTTACTCTATCTTTTGATATCGTCATTATGGTACCTGATACATTGATAATTTAGAAAAGAAAACATCTATATAGCCTCAACCAAATGAAAATATGCAATCTCGAGAAATGAACACGAACCATCATTAAGTATGGCAATAATAAGCACCATGAAAGGAGGAAAGTCGAACTGCCAAATGAGAGCTAGTAGCATGAAACCAAGCTATCACAATAAAATCAAGTGTGAGGATAAGAACCTCGTAACTTACTGATAGCAGCTACAGTACCTCAAATTAAAGGAAATGTTCTGTATAGAAAGAACTAGTTGCTTACCACAATACGAACGGTGATAGCAACAGCGTAAATCTGCAGAAACACAAAACAAGAAAAGTTTATAAACTAAACATGAGTTGAAGTTCTATTAGGAAAATAGAAGTAATATTAAGAACCAGATATTACCGTGTAGTTTTTCATTCTCTGGAAAATAGCTCGACTTGTCAAAACGGCACTAATAATAACACTAAGACCAGGCTCAGTTAGTACAATGTCAGAAGCACTACGAGCTGCATCAGTCGAATCCGCAACAGCAATACCAATGTCAGCCTTTTTAAGAGCAGGAGCATCGTTCACTCCATCACCAGTCATTCCACATATGTGCTTCCTAGCTTGCAGGTGTTTTACGATCTCATATTTATGTTCTGAATAAACAGAAGAAATCCAATCAAAATGAATGCCAAAAAGGAACAAGAAATGTAAACCCAATTAAATAGTTGTAGTGACAACAGTACCGGGAAAAACACCAGCAAAACCATCTGCTTTCTCTATCAGTTCATCAACGGGTAAAGCTGCTACAGATTCATCCTCGCTCTGACCTAGCAATGCAGATGAGGGGTACATGTTGGTTCCCATTCCCAGACGGCGCCCAGTTTCTTTCCCAATGGCCAGTTGATCACCTAAGAATAATTGAAAGAGAAACTGAATCTCTGCTCACTTTATACATGGAAAGCTAAAAGGAATCATGAGAAGGGATGGCAACAGAAAACACTTCGGCAAAACAGAAACCTACCTGTGATCATTTTGACACTAACCCCAAGTTCTAGAGCTCGCTTAATGGTCTCAGCGCTGTCGTGTCTAGGTGGATCAAAGAGTGGCAAGAGGCCGACAAACTTCCATGGAGCACCTCTGCTCTCTTTCCTGCCTTCTGGGACTTCTTGGTATGCTACTCCGAGTGTCCTTAAGCCTCGTTCTGCAAATCTATCAACCGCTGCATGGACTCTACGCTCTATGTCCGGTTTATTGTTTGCAAGATTCAAAATCTGATCATCAAAAATATTGGCCAGATTAACAACAAGAGCTGTTAAGAATTTGCAAATAACCAAAAAACACAAAAAGTTCAAAAAGTGATACCTGCTCTGGTGCACCTTTGCTAACCCGATGCATTTTACCTTCATTGTCAATGTATGTAAGCGCCGTTCGTTTGTCAATGGGGTTAAATGGGAGAAAGTGCACTTCTTGGATGCCAGAACGCGCCTTTTAGTGAATTAGATCAAATCAGAAACATTAATAAACGAATACTCAAAGAGAAACTACATTTGGTCAAATTTATGAAGAACCACTGCAAACTCCAACATCAGCAAACATACCTCCTCTGGGTCAGCCAGCATCCCAACAATAGCTGTGTCTATAGCATCTTGATTCTCAATTCGAGATGCTCGAGTAGCCATCAAGATAACCATATCTTCGTCTACTCCTTTGGTGAAAACCTGGATATGTATGATCAAGCACAAGTAGTCAGATGAAGGACCCACTGCCTTCCTCAAGTAGAAATACATTTCACCGTGAAACCTATAGATATATGACCTCAATTAGATTCTTATCGACACTGAGCTTGTTCAAGGTCAGAGTTCCAGTCTTGTCACTGCAGAGCACGTCCATGCCAGCCATTTCCTCTATTGCTGTCATTCTCTTTGTTATGGCTCCCTGCAGAACAAAATTCACCTGGAGAGTGAGTCTCGAGTTAGAGAGAGTTTGGCATTCACTTAGAGAGTGAATGGCCTATATAGTTGTTTTGAGACAAGTTTTGGGTAAGGCTGAAGCACGAGAGGGTGAAGTTTGTTCACTGAACCACTGTGTCAACAGGTTACATCCAGGAGAAATTGCAGAAGTCAATTTGGGAGCGTATTACGAACCTGCTGAGCTAAACGACGGGAACCAATGGCCATTGTCACTGACAGCACTGTTGGCATGGCGATTGGAATTCCTCCGATTAGAAGAACCAGAAGATTGTCAATTCCTGGACGATAACCCCTACCTTGCACTGGGTACATAACAAGAACCTCTATTACCATCCCAGTGATAATTGTGCAGAAACAGAAGTTCCCAATTGCCTTCAAGACCTGAGAATTAAACAAGAAAAGGACGTATCAGCACAGTACCATCTGTCGAGGTAAGAGAAATGTACTGAGTTGCAAGAATATCCTAAAATTTCTGTACAATGACTCACTCACCTTTTGGAAGTGACCAAGTGATTTGTAGAATCTACAAGATGAGCAGCCTTTCCGAAGAAAGTATGAACACCAGTTGCAATTACAACAGCTTCAATTTCCCCCTGCTTGCAGGTAGAACCAGAATAAACACCATCACCCGGCCCTTTTGTAACAGCTAGGGACTCCCCAGTAAGTGCAGACTGCAATGACCAAGCAGTTACACTTCATAAACACATCAATCATGTTACATTCCACCAATTTAGAAACTAAAATCTCACTAAACCCACCTGGTCAATTTTCAACGGATCTCCGTCAAGTAGACGTGCATCTGCAGGAACTATATCCCCTAGTTTAATACTAATTACATCACCAGGAACAAGTATAGCTGCTTCCTCCTCATTCCACTTTCCGTCCCGGAGAACCTACATATGTTTCATTTCAGCAACGCAAATCCTTCCCATTTGACTCCAGATTTAAAAAAAAAAGGAACCAGAAAATTATAAATTTTGAAAACAAAACAACTTGAACAAACCAGCAATATATATACTTCAATGTGATACCTTAGCTTTCGGTGCTAGCTGAGCCATGAGAGCAGCAGCGGCATTTCCTGCATTGTTCTCCTCTACGAAACTGATGGTCGAGTTAATCACTAGAAGAATGATAATTCCAACAAAGTCCTGCCAATCTGGAGGCTTTCCCTGCAAAATCAAATAACAACCATCCAAAGATGAGATTTAAAACAAAAAGAAAAAAAAATGGAAAAGCAAATGAAAAGTAATAACACTTACTCCTCCATAATTGCAGCAATTTCCATTACCCATGATAATGGATTCCACATAAACCCCAAGAACTTCAACAACTTGCTCTCCTGAAATTTTGAACCAAAAAAAGAAGGGTATTGAGAATTAACATCTTTAGCTCAGAAAAATCTGAAAAGAAAAGAAAGCTACCTTTTTTCTTCAAGTTTGTTGCAACCAAAAATGGTTAC
This sequence comes from Papaver somniferum, assembly GCF_003573695.1. Classification (NCBI taxonomy): domain Eukaryota; kingdom Viridiplantae; phylum Streptophyta; class Magnoliopsida; order Ranunculales; family Papaveraceae; genus Papaver; species Papaver somniferum. The sequence continues at coordinate 12,183,315 of NC_039360.1, read as the reverse complement.
TCTTTCTTGAGCCTCTTCAGACGTTAATCCTTGTCTGCTACATCTTAGATTTTCAAATACTTCTTCTATGGGTATGTTCTCCTGCATTTACAAAAGAAAAAACAGAGAAGAACCTTTTAAACGAAAAAACTCATAACAACAAACAACAACACATACCAAAATACCTCAAAAACAAAAAATAGTGAAAGATCGAAGAACATTTCAGGTCGAGATCCATAATCAGTACCAAGTCTACAGCTTCTTTCAATAGCGCCTCAAGGACTTCTTCATCTTTGACTCCATCTCTCTATATGTACCCTTCTTCCTCTCTATTCTCTGTTTCTAAACCCCTTTTTTGGTCTAAATAACTCTCTGTTTATCTTTCTTTCTATTGAGTCTCTATTTATTACAGAACCAAATAATAAGGGAAAGAGAAGAAAATGAGGAGAAAGAAACAAGGTTCTGGATCTAGCTACACACCACTACTCAGATGATATGAGCTATGAGGAGAGTGGACCGAAGAAGAAGAAAACAGAGGTTTTAAAGAGAACATGCGGTGCTATATTTAGAAGAGGGAGAAATGTGACCAAAGATGAAAATTTTCCTGAAGCGGGAAAAAGCGGATTCCAAATTGGTTATTGTATTTTATATAATGCATTTTGATCAGCAAATACCTACTCTTTGGAGAAGAAAACGATTTGGAGAAGAGAACGATTTTATATAATGCATTTTGATCAGCAAATACCTACTCTTCAAGAGACGTGCAGTTTTTATTAGAATTAATGCATTACCATTTTCTTCAAGGAAAAGGACCTCCATTTCTTAAAAGAAGAGGCAGCTTAGTACATAAGAAATAGCCATTTCTGGTTCACCTAAGCTAAAGACAGACTCATAAAGAGACCCATAAAAAGCAACTAGCCAGCTTTTTATTGATTTAGCAAAACGAGTTGCCAGTAGGTTTGAGTTTAGGTATCAAAACGTACGTAGTAATATTTATGAGCTTAAACCAACCACCACACTATGATGAAATTGACAAGATAAAATTTGTCTTCATTCGAATTTATTAAATAAAACTTGAAAGCATTTTTAAGGGTCTAGAAAACGAGTAAAATACGATTGTTTTCTAATATCCAGGGAGTACGTTGCTGAATCCACCCCAGACGACAGCCTACTCTATTGTTGGTCTTCTAAGGCACAAGTTAACGTTTGAAATGCTTGTGTACTTTGAAATAGCTAAGGCTCATAAGCATTTGTAAGACACAAATTAAACAAAGTAAATCAAGCTGAAACAAAGGGCAGATCACCACTTACAATTAATAGGGAACATCTCTTTTGATTCCAGATCATGGCAAAGCGAGGAGCAACCCAACCATCTCTGCCTCAATAGCGAGCCTGAAAGATTCGTTGAAAAAAAAATCACAAGTTATCAGCAAATGTAAAATATTATTTCACAAGGCAATTAACCTGAATCATGAATTAGTATAATGAACTTGTCTAGTATGAACTTACGTTTCTCGACTTCTTCTTAAGCAGAAGGTTTCTAGCCTTCACATAATCAGTATATACTTCCTTTTGAATTATGCTTTACATTTTTTGGGGGCTAACTTGATTGCCTGTCAATACAATGTACCTTCTGATAGCCATAGTCACGCTGCTTCACGTTAAACTTCGATGATTGACATTGGGGAATACTTTATATCAGAGCACATATTTCCCATGAAGGTTGTTCCTCTTATACCACATTTTGATGTAGGTTTCCCTCAAAAGAAAATTTTCTTTCCGGCTTTCAAGAAAGGGTAATCAATGCACGATTTTAAATATGTCTTGCTTACCAGTAATCATTACAAGAACAAAATCCATCTTCAAAGTGATGAAAGCGTCTACGATCTCTAACCACAATCTTCCTTTGAAAAACCTTAGAAACAAGTTTAATTGCAGAATGACAGTCACTACAGATACGAATATTCTTCACGATGCGAAGAACTGAGCCTGGCTCTTTGCTGATAAACCCAAATGCAACAGCCAATTTTTCACTGTGATAACCAACTACAGTTTCTTTTTCCTCTTCTTCAACATCAAACACAACCCCCTTTGTCTCTGGTGCATACCCAAGTTTCTTTATCTCTGTAACCATCTCCTCCCACACGGAATAAATTTCACCTGTCTTATCGTGGGACTTGTCCCCAGCAACAAATTCATGAACAATACCATCAACCTCAATTGAACTGTACCCTGGAACACGTTTAACTCTTCTCTTTCTCATAGTTCTCTGAATTTCTTCTACACATTCTCCTTTACTTGACACTGCATAAATGTTTGAAAGGAGAACATAACGCCCATCATGTCCTGGATCAGATTCAATTAAGCAATTCCCGACTCTTTGTCCCATTTCCACATTGCTGTGAGTCCTGCATGCACTAAGAAGGGCACCCCATATGACATTATCCGGAGTTATTGGCATGGTATTTATGAATCTTTCAGCTTCCTCCAACAAACCTGCACGGCCAAGAAGATCAACCATGCACGTATAGTGATCCAGCTCAGGTATGATGCCATGAACCTCAACCATTGAATTGAAGTAATGAAAACCTTTTTTAACTGAACCCATGTGGCTACAAGAACATAATACTGCTAGATAGGAAATACGATCTGGTGTGATTCTTGCACTCTTCATTTTCTCAAAAATCCGAATTGATTCTTCATTATACCCATTGTATGCCAAACCTGATATTGCAGCTGTGTAAGTGGATATATTTTTCTCCTCCGAAGAATCAAATACTTGCATAGCCAGACTAATATTACCACATTTCGCATACATATCAATCAAAGCTGCAGAAAGTATCGAATCCATCTTAATACCATTCTTCTTAATATAGGAATGAACCCAACTCCCATGATCAAAAGCTCCTAATTGTGCACAAGCAGAAAGAACACTCACCAAAACTGCAAAATTCGGTTTTAAATCCAACGATTGCATCTCCCTAAACAAGGCCAGAGCTTCTCTTAAATAACTATTTTGACAATACCCAGATATCATCACTGCCCAACTAACAACATTTCTTTTCATCATCCCATCAAAAAGACGTCGTGCCTCGTCCAAATAACCTGCTCCAACTAGACCACCAATCAAGCTGTTCCAAGAAACCTCATTTCTTTCAGGCATTTTTTCAAAAACACCCAGTGCTTCTAAAATCTCTCTATTTCTTACATACCCACTAATCAATGAGTTCCACGTTACAATATCTCTTTGAGTACATTCATCGAATACTTCCTTCGCATCATCTAATTTGCCACAAACTGAATAGAACTGAATCATGGAATTACAAACACACACATCAAATGGAAAACACCTCTTAATCACCCCTCCATGGAACTGCGAACCTAAATCAAAACCAACAAACTTTGCACAACACTGGAAAAGAAAAGTATAAGTAAAACTATTGGGAGATAGATCACATTCACCCATTCTACGAAGTAGTGTAACAGAACTAGACACAGCACCAGAACGAACCGACCGCGCAAGCCCACGAATCACAGTATTGAAGAGAAAAATTGTTGGTTTTATGGGGGTTCGGAGAAGGAGTAGAAGCGCGTAATCGATATCACCAGTGGGTTGAAGTGCAGAGAATGAAATAACTGGTCGAAGAGATGGTTGAGGATATGGTAAACCATTAACGATTAGACGAGCATGGGTTTGTTTGAATTCTGCCATTGACTTACATTTATGAAAGATGGAGTTGAAGGAGAAGGTATTGTGATTATTGGGTTTTATGTATTTCAACGCCATTAGGGAGGGGGGGAAAAACTGGCGCCAAAAAGTGTGTATAGTCTGGAGTTTGGAGGGAATGGTAATTGGTTAGTAACGTCACGGGTAGGGCTGCACATGGGTCGGTTTGGGTCGGTTTTGGCCTCACCCACCACCCGACCCACTGATGGCGGGTAACAGAAGTTGTCACCCGCAACCGACCCAACAACACAATGGGTCGGTTGTCACCCGACCCATTGTGACGGCGGGTTTGGTCGGGTGGGTGGTGGGTTACCCACCATAAAATAAAATGACATTAGTACTGTACATTACATTAACAAGGAACAGAGTTATTGAGTATAAGTGTATAACTGTATAACAGTATAAGTGTATAACAAAGTTGATAAAGCTAACAATAAAAAGGAACAGAGTTCAATTGTTCAAAGCTCAAAAGATAAAAGAGTGCATTACTAAGTATTGCGTACTATACTACTATACTAAAGCCTAATATCATATAAAGCGACCAACAGCGAGTCGCTGCAAGCCTGCAAGTTTGTGGATGTTTTACCTCCGAATGGCTGAAAGCCTGAAATAAAACGAAGTCTGTAAATTAGTTACAGTAACAAAGATACTCAGAAATATCAAGCTACTGACAATGACCCTTGGGCCTTGGCGTCATTACCTTGTCTATGAGTCTATGACGATAGAAGAAGAAGCAAGGTCACTGAAACTGAATAACTCTGCAAGCGAAATGATTCAAATGAACAATTAAACTGAATAACTCAGCTTCATCATAATCTCAACATCCAAATTCAACTATAAGAACATATAAAATATCCTAATACTAAGAACATCAAGATAACAGACAATATACAGATCAAAGCAAAATTTGAAAAGCCAAATTTCAAGATTCTCAAACCATAGAAAACAGTATAACAAACATCAAACAGATAACTGAATTTAAGAAATCCAATTGATATGAGGTACACGACATTGTGACAATGCCTCTGACATGTTGATATAGAGATAACTATGAGTGATCTTCGGATTTCAAAAGATTTTTGTTATAGATTACTAACATAACAGGGCAGTTAACATAACAGGGCAGTTAATCTATTCACATAGCATGCATTATGTTTAGTAAACCATGTACTTTCATGTAATAAACATGCTGCAGTAAAACTCACAGTGTCATGAACAACAATAGAGCCAAGGAAAATTTAGACATACCATACTCAGCAATATCAATCTCCTCCTCCTCGACTCCAAGGGTAGATGAATCCATGTCTATTGGTGTTCGTAACCAATTTTGTAACAAAATTAAGGCCTCAAGTGTCTTGGGCTTTAAGGAGCTTCGAAAAGGATCCAAAATTCTTTTTCCGGTACTAAATGCTGATTCTGAAGCAACGGAAGAAACGGGAATAGCAAATATATCTTTAGCCATAAGTGGCAAAATGTCAAACCTCGCAGCATTTACCTTCCACCATTGTAATATATCAAAAGTAGCATTTTCATTTGTGGGTGTGTAGATCGGTTCAGCCAAGTACCTTTCTACCTCAGATCTCCCAATGTCCTCCACATTACTCAATTGATGCATGCCTATGCAAAACAAAGAAAACAAATTCTGAAAAATGATAAAGAGGAACAAACCTGGGTAAAAGAAGATAGCTGGGTTCTGTTCTTCAATCTTGACACATAAACATTCAAGAATAAAATAAAGGGTATTAGATTCAGATTCAGTTCTTCAATCTTGACAAACCCTAAACACATAAACATTCAAGAATCCTTTGAATCTACTGATTAAACTCTTCATTACTGAGTTCTAACATAGTAACATCATACCAATTCATTCCAAACTGAAATTAAAAAACAACACCCTAAACAGATAAACCCTAAATTGAAAATTACCGAGTTCCTAATCTTACCTTCCGTTATTGGTTTGCTTCTGGTGATGCCGATGATCCACAAAGAGAATCTGAGACTGAGAGAAGAAAAAAGAATGGAGTTGGAGACTTGGATGGAGATGAGTCTGTCTGAGAAGGAGAGAAGACTCAGAAGAGGGAGAGGCCGCAGAAGAGAAGAGAAGGAGATTGCGATTAGGTTAGGTTAAGTTAGGTCTTTTATACATAAATTCAACGGCTCTGATAATCCATCCTAGGTTAGATCTAAGGGTCAGGATCCTACGTTAGTTTTGGGCGGGTGGGTGGGTCGGTTCGGGTGACGGAAGTTTCTACCCGCAACCGACCCAAAATAGGTGGGTTCTGGCGTGCCTCACCCATAGTCGACCCATGCCTCGGCGGGTTGGGTCGGGTGCGGGTATTTTTGGTCGGGTGCGGGTTGGGTCGGCGGGTTGGGTCGGGTATGTGCAGCCCTAGTCACGGGCTCCTCATCCAAATCTTTTATGGACCAAAAAGTGTGTGATTTTAACATCCCGAACCGGATATCCTTCGGTGTCCGGTGCATATTTGTGAAGGTTACGGATGATTTTACCTCCATATCGTACGAGTTACCTTCAAAATCCTTGAGTTTTTAGTAAGAGCGGTTTTGTAATAAATTCATAAAATTAAATTGTGCTTCATGAAAATTTAAATTAGTACTGTATGTTGATAAAGAGATATTTAAGACAATTTTTTTTCTTATCAAGCAGTGAATGTTGGTGGAATTGAGTTACTTGTTGACCCAATTACAGGTGGAGTTGTAAAAGAAAAGCTACCTTTTCAACCGGCGGCATAGATACTTAACAAGGAGAATGATTAATTAGCGTCAAAGCAGTTAAATGGGATATAAACTTTCCAACTTGGTTCAGTCAAGTTCATTTGTATTACTACAAGTCTCCAGCAATTTCCTGCGACTGAAATCTGGAATCGGCTCTTTATCCTTTTGTTTGCATACCAATTTATGATTCATCTTCGCATCATCTTCCATCAACATCAGGCAGCTTTGCATCATTGTTTTTCCGGGTTTTCCTACATCCATTCTTTAGGGTTTGTTGTTTTTTCAAAAGTTTTTTTTTTTTTTTTTTTTTTTTTTT